>NC_000086.7:124008494-124215994 GCF_000001635.26 Mus musculus
GTGTCCTTTGCCTTACAGAAGCTTTGATGTTTTATGAGGTCCCATTTGTCAATTCTTGATCTTAGAGCATAAGTCATTGGTGTTCTGTTCAGGAAATTTCCCCCTGTGTCCATGTGCTCTAGATTCTTCACCACTTTTTCTTATATTAGTTTCAGTGTACCTGGTTTTATGTGGAGGTCCCTGATTCACTTGCACTTGAGCTTTGTACAAAAAGATAAGAATGGATCAATTTGCATTCTTCTACATGCTAACGGCTAACTGAGCAAGCACCATTTATTGAATATGCTGTTTTTTTTCCCACTGAATAGTTTTGCATCCATTCTCCAAGATGAGGTGACCATAGGTATGTGGGATCATTTCTGCATCTTCAATTCTATTCCATTGATCTACCTGCCTGTCACTGTACCAATACCATGCAGTTTTTATCACAATTGTTCTGTAGTACCTCTTGAGGTCAGGGGTGGTGATTCCACCAGAAGTTCATTTATTGTTGAGAATAGTTTTTACTATCTGAGGTTTATTTTGTTATTCCAGATGAATTTACAAATTGCTCTCTCTTGCTCCGTCAAGTCTTGAGTTGGGATTTTGATGGGGATTCAAAATCCTTAGTCCTCATGGAAATAAAAATCAAAACAACCCTGAGATTCCACCTCTCACCAGTCAGAATGGCTAAGATCGAAAACTCTGGTAAGAGCAGATGCTGGCAAGGATGTGGAGAAAGAAGAAAACTTGTCCATTGCTGGTGGCATTTCAAGCTGGTACAACCACTCTGGAAATCATTTTGGTGGTTCCTCAAAAACTGGACATTGTACTACCAGAAGATCCAACAATACCACTTCTAGGAATATACCCAGAAGATGCTCTAACATGTAAAAAAGACAAATGTTCCACTATGTTCCCAGCAGCCTTATTTATATTAACCAGAAGCTGGAAAGATCCCAGATGTACCTCTACAGAGGAATGAATACAGAAAATGTGGTATATTTATGCAATGGGGTACTATACAGCTCTTTTTTGTTTTTTGTTTTGTTTTTGTTGTTTGTTTTTGTTTTTTGTTTTTTGGGTTTTTTTGGGGGGGAGGGGTTCGAGACATGGTTTCTCTGTATATCCCTGGCTGTCCCCTGGAACTCACTTTGTAGACCAGGCTGTCCTCAAACTCTGAAATCTGCCTGCTTCTGCTTCCCAAATGCTGGGATGAACGGCGTGCACCACCATGCCCAGCTCATGTGTAAATGTGTTTTGTTTTTTTCTTGTTACACAGCTCTTAAAAGCAATGAGTTTACGAAATTCTTAGGCAAATGGATGGATCTGGAGGATATCATCCTAAGTGAGGTAACACAATTACAAAAGAACTTACACATGATATGCACTCACTGTTAAGTGCATATTAGACCAGAAGCTCAGAATACCCAAGATACAATTAATAAACCACATGAAACTCAAGAAGAAGAAAGACCAAAGTGTGGATACGTTGATCATTCTTAGAAGTGGTGATAAAGTACCCATGGAAGAAGTTACAGAGACAAAGTGTAGAGCAGAGACTGAAGGACTCACCATCCAGAGATTGCCCCACCTGGCGATCCATCCCATAAACAATCACCAAACCCGGACACTATTGTGGATGCCAACAAGATCTTGCTGACAGGTGCCTGATATAGCTGTCTCCTGAGACGCATTTCCAATACCTGACAAATACATAAGTGGATGCTCACAGCCATCCATTGGACTGAGCAAAAGGTCCCCAGTGAAGGAGCTAGATAAAAGGACCCAAGGAGATGAAGGGGTTTGCAGCCACATAGGAAAAACAACAATATGAATTGAACAGTACACCTATAGCTCCCAGGGACTAAACCACCATCCAAAGAGTAGACATGGTGGGACTTGTGGCTCCATCTGCATATATAGAAGAGGATGGCCTAGTCAGTCATCAATGGGAGGAGAGGCCCTTGGTTCTGTGAAGGCTCTTTTTCCCCAGTGTAGGGTAATACCAGGGCTAGGAGCCACGAGTGAGTGGGTTGATGAGCAGGAGGAGGTGGCGGGATTTGGGGGTTTTGGACATGAAGCCTGGAAAGGGGCTAACATTTGAAGTGTAAATAAAGAAAATATCTAATTTAAAACCTTTAAAAGTTGTTCTTCTATGGGTCTTTTATTACATTGACAGCTAGGCTAACTGCAGCTTGACAGCTAGAGAAAAAACAACCAGCTCCTAATCCCAAGTAAACTACCACCATATTAGCTCTTTAGTCAATTCATTAGCTAGTTAAGGATTCTACATCTCTTATCAAAAAGACAAACAGGTTTGACTTCCCCACAGGCTTCATGATAAAAGACACAACAGTTTTAGATGTAATCTTTCCCAGATGTTACATTTTGTTACTCTCTTATCTAAAAATATCAGTTTGCAGTGATGGCTTCCCAATGATCAACTACTTATATCTCATGGTAAATAATTGGATGGAAAAAGATGTAAACTTTATGCAAGGTCTGAGAATAAGAAAGCTTAAGATATGAGGGTCTAAGAATATATGTGAGGGTCTAGGAAGATGTTTTGAGTTTGGTATTTATAAAACATAATGTTTGGAGGACATATAAACCTAGGGTGTGTATAAAATAATTGATTTGTTACAAAATGCTTCAAATTTCTTCTCCTTACTATGCCACAGTTATATTAAGACTTCAAGAGTTCAGAATCCTAATATTAGTCAGTGGAGTTATGATAAATTAGCCTAACTCTAAACATTCTACTATTCACTTTTATAATCACAAGTTCAAAATTTTATATTTTCTTTGGTTGTATTTTAACTATAATCTTAAGGTGTATCTCATGCTAAATCTATAGGATCAACTGTCATAATTACAAATTAAAGTTTCTTTTGCTTGTCTCTAAAATATAAACCACATTCTGCTAAATTTATATACATTCAGTCTTCTGGATAAAGGAAAAAGCTGCTCTTGACCCTTCTACTCCCAGAAAGGTTTTTCTCTTTCCTGAGTTCATGTTAAAGACTGTCCATGTGGATAACAAATTTATCTCTTTTGTAAACTTAAAGATTCTTGTACACTCCAGGAAACCCACTATGATCTATCTTGTATGGGTCAAGTGAACTCCAAATGGATACATTAGTCTATAAACCAATAGCGTAAGTTCCCACCTGTTGCCTATTCCAGAGGATGGGATTCCTCCCCTGTTCCCTAGTTTTGTGGAACCCCTTCCCCCAACAACTAAGACCATTAGCCTAAGTGTTTCAAATATATACCTTAAAAAGGTTTTTTCTCCCAAATCTACTTAACTTTATTTTCTGCTTCTTATATTTCTATTTGTTTCAGTATCTTGCCAAGTCCAGGTATTGACTCAAAATCTTCATCCAGACCAGCTTCAAAGAAGCACTGCACTGATGCTTAGTCTATACCATCACTGACTTTTGTACTGGACCTCTACCTTTCCACTCACAGATGCTCCCAAAAACCCTGTACAGCAACTAAACAGCCATCTCTCGCTGTACATGACCAGCATCCTGTCCCAATTTTCTTAGGTTCCCAGAAGAAAACCATCAGCTCAAAGTAAGCAGGAAGTAGCTAAAGAACATAATGTCTTATCTCTTTTGAACCCCTTGTTTTTTTAATTAAACAAAATTGAGGAAAGTTAGTATTTCCTATAGGTTTTGCCCAATGCCAAGCAATTATCTAGCAACAACTATGTATAAGCCTGGTCATGGATAAAATAGAAAAAAGAACTCTCCATCTTCTCTGTCTGTCTCTCTATCTGTCTCTGTCTTTGTCTGTCTCTCTGTCTCTCTGTCTTTCTGTCTCTCTGTCTCTCTGTCTCTCTCTCTGTCTCTCTCTCTCTCTCTCTCTTCCCCTTTTGAACCAAACCTGTTTCCTTCTTCCTTTCTCTCCCCCTTCTTCCCTCCCTCCTTTTCAACCCCTCCCACATCATTTTCCTTCTCACCAATAAACCTTGTTTATATTAGGTCTGCCTAATGGCTTCATTTCTCAGAGGGAATACATTTGTATTGGCCTGCCCAGTTGCTTCTTTCTGCCACTTTACTGCTACCATTTTATAAAACACAACAATCCTGCCTTTATAAATAAGGTGTAGAACAATTGAAGAAGGCATATATCATCAAAGTCTAGCATCCTCAGTCACTCACACATATACACATTCTCTTGTATACACTCATGGAATCATGCACACAGACAGGCATGCACGTTGAAAATACACTCAGTAAAAAATAAAATAAAATGGAAGTCATTTATTATTATCAGGTGGTGATTCCACAAATATCAAGAAGTAAAAAACAATAGAGGAAAAACAGTCATTTCTGGAGGAACTAATAAGAAAAAGATACAGTTTTGGATATCTAGGACATTGCTTTAGAGAGAAGAATGATTATTGGTAAGTGAAAAATAAGACTGATTCAGCAGGGGCCTATTAAGGGCATGAAGTTTTATTGCCTTCATGGAGTTCTGTAATTGAGTGGTGAGATGTGTTATTTCTTTTAGCTAGTAGAGTCTATTAGATCTAAATGATATAGGTTAACAAATTTGCGTGTATGAAAGCCTAACAGAATCAAGAAGGAATGAGGTCAGGATGAAACACACATAGTATCTGTCTAGGATATTCAAAAGCAAATGTGTCAATATTTCTGCCAAGCTAGAGTTCTTAGGGAAACCAATATTAATAGAAAATTAAATATTGTGCTAGTAAGTTTTTTATAAGATAAAAATTGAAGTAACAATTGACAGAAATAAAAATTATTAAATTAGAACAGGTGAAAATATTATGCTTGATATATAGAAGTGTATACTTATTCACCACAAATCTGAAGTACATTTCTTTCCTGAAAATAAAAGTATAACTGGAAAGGAGATTGTTAATGCATAGGATAAAATAGTTAATCTCTATTTTCAATTTGAGATCTATAGTCAGCTAGAAGATAAATCTCTAATCATAGGTGTAAGGAATTGTATTCATTATGTTAATTGAGGTATGAAAAAATGTTCATAATACATGGCAGCATTTACTGGAATAAAATTCTAAACTGTATAAAAAGGACAAAGTGAACTGTTAATAAATATTTATTTCTGTCTGCTGCATTGACAGCAGGGTCAATATAACAAGCTAATTGTAGCTCTTTCTAGCTGGTATCCCCTATCAAGATGAACTACACCCCCTGCAACTCTGAGTGAAATAAGCTTTATCATTTTTTTTCAGATTAATCTATTATAAAATAGGAAAAGAAGCAAGAATATATATTTGGTGTCTATAAATAAGGTTGTTACTGTGGCAAAACTGACCTTGTGGTGGCTCTACAATATTTGGAAATGGTTTACTAGAGGAGTGTAGAAAAGTTTGGGATTTCTGCCTATAGAACATACCAAAAGATCTAAGCAGAGCTTAGTGGTCAGATCAGGTAGAACTTGGACAATAATGAGTGCTAAGAGAAATGTAGACAATTGAATCCTGGTGTCTATTGCCATGATAAAATGCTACGACCAAAATCAACTTGGAGAAGAATAGTTTATTTCATCTTACAACTCTCAAATAAAAGTTGATAAACTGAATGGAGACAAAAGAGAAACTTAAAGCCAGAACCTTGAATAGGGAACTGAAGGAGAAGACACATAGAAGATTTCTACTTACTACCTTTCATTTCAAGACTAGCTTCTCATTGCTTTCTCTGTTTTCTAGGACCAGGTTTCAGGAGTAGCACTGCCTTTAGCAGGACTGACCCTTACACATCAATCATTAGTAAAGAAAACGCCAGTATAGACTCATCTACATCAATCTGATCAAGTTATTTTCTCAGTTGAGGTTCCTCTCCCAAATAACTCTAACTTCTGTCAAGTTGACAACAATTAGGTAGAACACTTTTCTCATGAGGTTTCAGAAGATTACAAGCACTATAATATAAGGGTGATTAGCGACCATCTGGTATTTTGAACAAGAATCTGGTTTTAATGTGCTTATTTCCTGAAAACTTGAATAAAGTATAGTGTAAGGAAACAAGATAATTTATTTGGCAGAGGACATTTTAAGATGAGAAAATATTGAAGGTTGTACTGAGAAATCATATTTAATTGTTATAGAGATCAGCAAAACTAAAGAGAAACTCTCAACATTGCACTGTGCCAGCATGTATGATGTCCTGATAGAAAAATTCCTCCCATCAGAAGCCCATCTTATAGTGAATCAATTATATTTGAAGAAAGTAAGGATAAACTTAAAGGGTTTCCTGTTTCTCAAAACTAATTGCATAGTGAAGTTTCTTCAATACCATTGTCACACAGAAGCTGTCATACTCATTTTGCGAGAGGGACAACATAGATCTCAAGCTAGAAAATAAACTTGGCAGCATCTTTCACAGGTACAAGTGTTTCAGTCTTAGTCTTATAAGAATCATGATTTAGGGTAATATATAGTCTTATTTCTTTGTTTTGTTTTAAATGAGAATGTCCCCTTATAGCCTCAGATTGTGGAACACTTGGACCCAAGTTGTTGACACTGCTGGGAATGTTTCAGCAGTATATCTGGAGGAAGTAAGTCACTGGAAGCAAAGTTTGAGAGCTTAATATCTCATAAAATAGTCAGTTCATTTTCTTTTTACTTTATTTATACTTGCACTTGAGGATATGGTCTCTCAGCTGTCTGCTTCTACTAATATGCTCATGGCCATTTTCTTACTGTAATGATTGGTAATCCCACTGAAAGAGTATAAGGCCATCAACACAAACATGTTTCTTTTCAAATTAAGCAAACTTTATTTTCTTTTAAACATGGCTATCTCCCTAAAGTGAGATTTGAAAGAACAGTCCTGAAAATAGGTATATAGGTCATTATAATCCCCAAATTAAAAGGGTAGAGGTTTTCCAAGAATTGGAGGATTAGATTAGCAATCAATAATTGGAATCTCACTATGAATAAGACAAAATATCAGCATATAGATTTGGAAAAGGTCTTCATCAAACCTTCATCTAACAGAGGGCTGATAGCTAAAATACATAAAAATCTCAAGAAATTAAATAACAACAAACCAAGTAACAATTTAAAGAGAGGTACAGAGTTAAACAGAATTCTCAACATAGGAATCTCTAATGACTGAGAGGTTCTTCAAGAAATGTTCAACATCCTGAGTCATCATAAAAATGCAAATTACAATGACTCTGGATTTCTTTCACTTGTCAAAGTGGCTAAAATCAATAACAGAAGTGGCATCTCATGATGGCAAAGATGTAGACCATAGGAATATTTCTCTATTGCTTGAGGAAATGCAAACTTGTACAACCACTTTGCAAATCAATGGGAATAATTCTACTTCAAAGCTCCTGGTTATATACTCAAAGGATACTCCATCCTACCACACAGCACTTGATCATATATGTTCATGGCAGCTCTATTCATAATAGACAAAAACTGGAAACAACCTAGATGTCCCTTTACAAAAATAGAGTTAAAGCTAAGGATAAAGAAATAAAGATAAAAGAGATGTATTATATTTACAGAATGGAATACTACTCAGCTACTAAAAACAAGGACATCTTGAAATTTGCAGTCAGATGCATGGAACGAGAAAAGGTCATCCTGAGTGATGTAAACCAGATCCAGAAATACAAACATGGTATGTACTCACTTATAATTATTTATTTAATTATTAGCCATAAAGTACAGTATAACCATGCTACAATCCACAATTCCAAAGAAGCTACTTAAAAAAAGAAGTATCTAAGGATGCGTGTTTGAATATCACTGAGAATGGGAAATAAAATAGACATTTGGGATGGATGGGGAAAGAGAACTGGGAGGAACTAGGGGTTGGGAGTATAACAGGAGGGATCAAGTATGGGGAGGTCAGAAGGAGAGAGAACTGGAAGATAGGACTCAGAGATTGGTGGGTAGGCTATCTCTGGGATGAACTAGAAAACTACCAAAAGAAAAACTCCTAGGAAATTATGAAGGTGAACCTAAGATTCCTAGCAAACAGGGGATAAAATATCTAAAATGACTACCTCCTATAATCAGGCCAGAGTTCCAATGAAGGAATAGGGATAACAACACAAAGAAAAATTTTGACTAACAATTTTTCCTGCCTAGAGGATGTACAGAAATAAACATGGAGGAAGGACAGTAAGCACATATAATGTAGTTCTTATTTTAATAAGGGTTTAAGGTCCCCTCTAGCCCACCACCCACTAAAGGTAGTAGGAAATGATGGTTATTAGGATATTATTCTATAAAATACTTTTGATAATAGTATTTTATATAGTGAACTATATAATATAGAAAATTTTACTGGTTAGGGGGGTATTTCTGTGAAAAACATTACCATGTTTTTGTTTTGTTTTGTGTGTTTTTTTTTTTTAATTTTTGTTTGTTTTTTGTAGAAATGGAATATTTGGAACTTTGGACTAGAAAAGTAGTTGAATGATGCAAGCAGAGCATAAAAGTCTTTTCTAGGAGGAGACTGGAAGGCAGTAAATTCTGATAACAAATCAAATTATAGAGAAAAAAACAGACTTAAACAACTGGGCTCCTGGTCATTCTTGTGATATTTTGCCAAAGTATTTGAGGTTTCCTCCTTTTATCCTAAGAATATTCCAACTGCTAAGTAAAAAAAGAACTGAACTGATTTCTTCGGCAAAAAGAAAGTTTCAAGAAAACATACTTCTGATTCTGTGGCATGGTTGTGACTTATGATGCTTATGTATATTTAGAATAAAAACGAGTGAGTGGTGAAGAAAGACATAAAAATTTACAGTTTAAAGAGAAATAAACAGTGAGAAGCTTAATGTTGTAGCCCAGAAAATGTTAGGAAAGGGGTTTTAATTGTTAAGGAGATTAACACCAGTAAGAAGAGGGTTTTGTTTTGTACTGGAACAATGGGAAAAGGAAAGAAAAGACCACACTAAACTAAGCTTCCAACTTTTGAAAGAGATCAGAAGATTTGTGTTCCTAGAAAGGAACTGAATAAAAGAAAGAAAGAAAGAAAGAAAGAAAGAAAGAAAGAAAGAAAGAAAGGAAAAAAAAAGCATGTCATTGGCACTCAATGGGGTCACATTGTATTCAAAAGCTTCTATACTTAAATCCATGAGTACAGGAATCAAGGGGTCATGGGTTCTTCCTCCACAATTACAGTAGCATTAAAACCAAGCATTTTTAATCCCTCAAGCAAGAAAAACACCAGTAACCCAAAGTTTGAGCCAAATTTGAAGTGAGTTTTATTAAATACTAGCCAGGAAAATCTTCAATGGCCAGGTTCAAAGCTGGGGTTCCAAAAAAAAAAAAAAAAAAAAGTCAGTATGTGTTTATAATGAAAAAACTCCCCAAGGCTTCAAGGCTTCATGCTTCATACTTCCTGTCTTCATCCAATGGAGAGACAGCATACATCCTGACTCACATCCTGCCTACTTACCTCTTGTTTATGTGGGATTTAGCATATCTTGTGCAGTTAGGGCAACAAAACATGTTTATAGAAGTGAAAACATATTGCTTGTTATCTCCCTTGAAGGTGGCATTCCAGGAATTTGTTTCTCCTTGGACAAGTGAGGCTTACATGTTAGAAGCATTTTTGTTTTATAGATATCTTAAGCACAGAAATTAAAACTTAAAACAAAACTTTAGCCCTCACACATTTATAGCAGTGAGAGTAACTGTATGAAAGCACAAAGAAGTCTCTGAAAGTCATTAAATGAAACAATGAAAGTAACGCTAACATTACTATTAGAAACCCCAGATGGTGGAGGTGACAGATCTATAGATATCTGACAGTAGGAGATAAAATAAGTGAATGGTGTCAGCCCAAGTGAGAGGTCAAAAACCTTTGAAATTATACATAGATCTACAGAATCCTGTGATGTCCCTGCTGATTACAGTTTTGCTTTGGCTCATCATTTATTTCCTTTCTATGACTCTATTCTGCCTTTTGGGAATAATAACCAATATCCTGGGCCATTATATGTTGGAATATATAATTTGCTTTTTGGCTTTACAGTCAGTTACAATTAACAGATTGCCTTGAATATCAGAAGAGACTTTGGATATTTGAGGTGGTTTGGTGACTTTAAATTTGGATTAAACACATTTTTATACTATGATATGATCATAAGGAACATGAAGCGGGGCACAGATTCAGCATACAGTGGAATCCAGGAACATATAACATGTTTGGAGTCACTGCAAGGTATTTCTGAAAGAGCATTTTTGTAAAGCTGTGTGATGGGGCAAGATATAGCAAAAATATTTTCATCTTGTATTATCATTTAGATTTAACTGGAATGGAAAATCCCAAAGATAATTACCCATCCCTATTCTATAAATCAAAGGTCAGGATATCTTTGCTAACTTATCTTTTGCTAAACAACCTGATTTTATGGACCCCCTTCTACCTGTTTGTATGGACCCCCTTCCACCTAATTGCTTGTCTTAGCTTATATTAAAACTGATTGCTTTTATAAAACCCTGTGTGACTGCTGAGAGTGATACCAGACCATGATTTCTGCATTTAAAAACCTTGTGTTCTAGACACTGAGGGCCATACTTAGATCCTCAGGTGCCTGCTGTAGTTGCAGCTAGCTGGAATGAAGTCTTCAAATGGCTATAAATTGTATCTGAGTGGTCATTTCTAATGGGCTACCAATATATTTTAGAGGTCCCAACTGAAATCCTAGAGAATGGGCCTGACACATAGAGGCCTTGGGAGACCTGAGAGTTATCAAGAGTTGACAACTACCAGAATTTCTCTTTAGAGGCTAAGCTCTAGGGTTCAAAGTCTTAACCAAAATATCTCTGCTCTATATTCTTCAAGACAAACACCTAAGCTACAACCAAGATTAAGAAAACAATTTCTAACAACTGTATTTCAGGTACCCTGCAAATACCTACTCCCACATCAACCTGTGAGTAGTTGAATATTGCTAGCTATGAATAACAGGATTTGTCAAGACAGTCAAGCATCTTTATGCCAATATTTGTGATGTGTGGCATTTAGAATGAAGTGAGACTGAGGAGAAGAACTTTAGCACCTTTAAAAATTCCTAGGTTTCTGTCCTGGTCCTGGTTCTTACAGATATTACTAAGCCACTTGTATAAATATAAGGCCAGAAATCATTGCCTAAAATTTCCTCATACAATCTCTGGGACATGGGAAAAGACAGACATCAAGTATGTTCAGAGACTTGACCTAGTCACAACCAGATTGCTAACATATATAAGGTCATGACTGTCTCTAGTAAAAGAAGCTTAGGAATTAATATTAGGGCATGAAGTGTTCCTGACAGCCTCATAGTCTGTTGCTACTCTATTGAGCAGATGGCCCAACACATGGATGTCTAACACTCATGTGACTCAGTACCAAGGCCTGATTCTTGATAAACTTTAGATTTGTTTCCACAAGATCTCAGCCATAAATCCTGCCAGTGCCCTGACAGACAATGACTTTATTGGTCCCATGAATAGTTATATTGTGGTGACTGATCTGATAGCAGGCCTGATCTTACTGACTTGCCACTCACAATACCAGATGAATTATTACTCACACATGGGAGTAGTTTTACCCAAGATGATATCAAGTATATTTCAGCAACAGGACTGGCCCAAGATAAGTCAATCTGAGCACAATCTTTAAGCAGGGGAACCTCAGCTCACTGAACTGAACCTTTATCTTTAACCAAAGTATTCCACTTTGCAGAGAAATTTTAATCATGGAGCTCGGCTGCTCTGATAAGGGATCACTTCCATAGACCTTCTAGGTCTGTATGATCCTGCCAGAATGAAAATATCCCCTAGACTATATATAGTATGATCTGGTTGGAATACAGACACACCCTTAGTACAAATCTTTAATTTCTAACAGTGAAGGTAAGATTAATTTATAGAATAAAGTAGCCATGTTTTAAAGTGACATCCAATTGAGAGGCAGTTAAATAAATCAGAGAAAGGTTTGATAGAATAAGTCAGAGATGGAATATTCCCAACTCTCAGAACAAAACACTAAAATGAGTCTACTTAAAAGCAGAGAGAGTATTGGTGTGTGTGTCATATGTGGTATGTCGTGTTTGGAGTTTGGTTTGGTGTTTGGTGTGAGCTGCATAGTATATGTGTACGACAGTTTTACTGAGACAGTTTTACAGAGATACACTGCAGAGAGAACAAAATAGACACAGGTGAAGACAGAATGAGCCAGAGAATAAAAAGTAACTTGAAGATTAGAATATATTGCTAATGTTAGCATGAGGTCATGCAGAACAATCCAGTCAAAAGGTGAGAGAAGCTCTATTGAATCATTCAGCTTCAAATATTAGATTGTAAGGAAGCTAGAAGCTTCTAGGCATAGGCCTAGGCCTAGAGATAGTTGGAACAGAAAAGGAAATGTTCTTATATCAGCCCAAGTCATATATTAGCTTACGTTGGTTGCAACTCTCATTTCATTACTTCATCTGAAGAAATAAAAGTGTATTGATGCACTGGAGAATAGACAAAACCATTACCATATATGTAGATACCCAAATGCTTTCATTTCACCATGGCCCATGTCCACAGAGTTTTAGGCAGGGAAAGAAGATTGTTAACCTCAGCAGGAAAAATAATCAAAAATAGAGAAGAAAACCATAGCAACTATTAGAAGTTCTCAGATTACCCAAGAAAGACATCATATCATCCCAAAACCTAACCCCCCCAAAGAGATTCTATGTAAAATGGTCTATGTTATCCTCTAGGTATATACCCATAAAAGACATGGGAAAGAACCTATAATAGCCAAGAGTCATTGTTAACAAAGGTTAATTTTATTCTTGATCAGGGCAGGTATAGTCACTGCAACTGCCATAGCCATTCAACTGCCTTAGCACTGATTATTGATAATGATCCTAGTCTCTAGAATCTGAATTGAAGGAACTTTTTAAAAGTTGAATATATTTTTAATACCTTTTTTGGTATTGTTTTGCCCAGTTTATCAGCAAGAGAGCTGCAAGAAATAGGACCCTTGCTGGGTGAGTATGTAGGGTCTGTAACTTCCCATGGAGTCCTATTACCTTCTATGAACAGCAAATGAGGTGGTATTCCAGTACTTCCTCCCAGTCGAGTTTCCAGCAGGTTTCCTGGAAGTTCGGTACACCATTGCTCTAAGGAAGGGTGAGGGAAAACTTACACATGCTGTCTGACAGTCCCCTTGAGTACAGACATTGCCAACTGCTTTAAAGAAGGAAAGAAAGGAAGCCATGAGATATAAGTGAAAGAAAGTGGAATAGAGAAAGAAAGGGAAAAAGAACAGTTAAGTGGAAAAATGTAATGAATGGAAGAACAAAAGAAGATGGAGAAAATGTAAAAAAAGAATTGTTGATATGGAGTGAAAAAGAAAAGAATATAAATGTGAGAGAGAAAAGAAAGGGAAGAAGGAAGGAAGGAAAGAAGGGAGGGAGGGAGGGAGGAAGGAAGGTGACGAGTATCAGATGATTGGTATCAGTCTATTTTTACCAGGTCCTCATAACTATAATTAGCTGCTCCATTAATTTTTATTCTGATCTTGTTAACTGTGGCATTGTGTATCCTCACCTTCATGACTAACTATTCACTCCTTGAACAAGATGAGTCAGTAATTTGACTTATACCCATAGAAGGGGTGGGGGAATGTGACAAGGTCAAACAAAACTAAAGGTCAACATATCCTAGATAACTTATCTTATGTTAAACTGCCTGTTTGTGGGAATCCCCTCTAGTTAGCCACTTAGCTTCTGTTAAAGCTGATTCCTTTAAATTCCATGCTTTTGTAATTACATCTGTCTGCTGAGAGAGATGCCTGGACATGGTTTCTGCTTTTAAAATCCCCATTTTCTGGACACTTGGCTCCATACTTCCTTTAATCTGATCATTTCTTGTGTGTCAAATTCCTCCATTTGTTTTGTTTATTTAGTTTGGTTTCTTAAATTTATTTATATATTTATTTGTATTCTAGCCTTTGCCACCCTCCATGCCCCCCTCCCAACATACCTCACCTCTGTCGCAAAGAGGATGTTCCTTCAACACAAGGATTCCCCACTACCAGGGACCTCAGTCTCCAGAGGATTCTCTGGGCTAATTTTCTCCCACAGAGGACAGAACAGGGAGTCCTCTGCTATATATATACTAGAATCCTCTGGCCAGCTCCTGTATACTGCCTAGTTAGTGACACACTGTCTGGGAGCTCCCAGGGGCCTTAGCAAGTTGAGCCTCTTGGTGTTTCTATGCTTCTTCCATCCTTCTCCTAATTCAAACACAGAGGTCCCAACTTCAGTCCAAGGATTCAGTGTAAGTATATGCATCTGTCTCAGTCAACTGGTGGTCTAGACTCTCAGAGGACAGCCTTGATCAGCCCCTAAGCACATCATAGCATCAGTAATATTTTCAGGCCTTGGTATCTCCCCATGAGGTGGATCCCCAGTTGGGCCTGTCACTGGAGCTCACTTCCAACAGTCTCCTCTCCGTTTTTTTTTCCATTTTTATTAGATAGTTTTTTTTTAAATTTACATTCCAAATGCTATCCCTTTTCCAGGTATCTCCTCCAAAAATTCCTTATCCCTCTGTCCTGCCCCTGCTCAACAACCATCCACTCATGCTAACGGGCCCTGACATTCACCTACACTGGAAAAAAGAGCCTTCACAGGACCAAGGACTTCTTCTTCCATTGATGACCAACTAGGCCATCCTCTGCTACATATGCACCTCGAGCCATGAGTCCCACTTTTGTACCCTTTGTTTGGTGGTCCCTGGGAGCTATGGGTATACTGATCAGTTCATATTATTGTTTCTCCTATGGGTCTGGAAATTCCTTTAGCTCCTTGGGTACTTTCTCTATATCCCTCATTGAGGACCCTGTGCTCAGACCAATGAATGGCTGTGAGCATCCACTTCTGTATTCGTGAGACAATAGAAGATCCTCTCAGTAGACAGCTATATCAAGTACCTGTCAGAAAGCACTTGTTGGGATCCACACTAGTGTCCAAGTTTAGTGATTGTATATGGGATGTATCCCCAGGTGGGGAAGTCTATGGATGGTGACTCCTTCAGTCTCTGCTTTACACTTTGTCTCTGTAATTCCTTCCATGGGTATTTTGTTCCCCATTCTAAGAAGACTTGAATTATCCTCACTTTGGTCTTTAATTTTTTCCCAACCAAAATAAGAAACCCAGGACCAGATGGGTTTAGTGCAGAGTTATATCAGTCCTTCAAAGGAGACCAAATATCAATACTCTTCAAACTATACCACAAAATAGAAACAGAAGGTACTCTACCCAATTTGTTCTATGAAGCCACAATTATTCTGATGCCTATACCAAACATAGACCTACAAAGAAAATTTCAGACCAGTTTCCCTTATGAATATCAATAGAAAATTCTCAATAACATTCTCCCAAATGAAATGCAAGAACACATCAAAATGATCATCCATCATGATCAAGTAGGCTTCATCCCAGGAAAATCCATTAATGTATCCCACAATATATATAAATTAAAAAAAATGTGAGCATCTCATTAGATATTGAGAAAGCATTTGACATAATCTAACACCCTTCAAGAGAAAAGTCTTGGAAAGGTCAGCAATTCAAGGTACATACCTAAACATAATAAAAGGAATATATAGCAAACCAGCACTCAGCATCAAAATCAATGGAGAGAAACTTGAAGCAATTCCACTAAAATCAGACAACAAAAGGAGATCAAGTGGATACAAATTGGAAAGGAAGAAGTCAAAATATCACTACTTGCAGATGATATGATGCTATACTTAAGTGATGCCAAAAACTTTACCAGACAAGTCCTAAGCCTGATAAACAACTTCAGCAAAGTATGTGGATATGAAATGAACTCAAACAAATCAGTGGCCTTCCTCTACACAAAGGATAAACAGGCTGAGAAAGAAATTAGGGAAACAACACCTTTCACAATAGTCCCAAAAAATATAAAATACCTTGGAGTGACTCTAACTATGCAAGTGAAAAATTTTTATAATAACTTCAAGTTTCTGAAGAGATTGAAGATCTCAGAAGATGGAAAGAACTCCCATGCTCATGGATTAGCAGGATTAATATAGTAAAAATGGCTATCCTGACAAAAGCAATCTACAGATTCAATGTAATCCTCATCAAAAGTCCAACTCAATTCTTCACAGATTTAGAAAGATTAATTTTTAAATTCATATGGAATAACAGCTAACCTAGGATAGAGGAAACTATTGTCTACAATAAAAGAACTTCTTGTGGAATCACTATCCCTGACCTCAAGCTGTACTACATAACAATTGAGCTAAAAGCCACATGGTATTGTTACAATGACAGGCAGGTAGAACAATGGATTTGAACTGAAGACCCAGAAATGAACCCACACTCCTATAGTCACTTGATGTTTGACAAAGGAGCTAAAACTATCCAATGGAAAAAAGGACAATCTTTTCAACAAATGGTGCTTGCTCATTTAATGATTAGCATGTAGAAGAATGAAAATTGATCCATTCTCATCACCTTGTATAAAGCTGAAGTAAAAATGGATCAAGGACCTCCACATGAAACCAGATACACTAAAACTGATAGGAGAGAAAGTGGGGAAGAGCCTCAAGTACTTGGGTACATGGGAAAATTTCCTGAAAAACAACAATGGCTTATGTTCTAAAATCAAAAATAAACAAATACAACCTTATAAAATTGTAAAGCTTCTGTAAGGCAAAGGACACTGTCAGTAGGAGATAAGGGCAACCAACAGATTGAGAAAAGATCTTTACCAATCCTAAATCTGATAAGGGCCTAATATCCCATATATAAAAAGAACTCAAGAAGTTGGACTCCAGAAAACCAAATAACACTATTAAAAATGAGGTACAGAGCTAAACAAAAATTTCTCTACTGAGGAATACCAAAAGCTGAGAAGCACCTGAAAAAGTGTTCAACATAATCATCAGGGAAATACAAATCAAAACAACCCTGAGATTCCACCTCATACCAATCAGAATGGCTAAGATCAAAAACTCAGGTGACAGCAAATGCTGGAGAGGATGTGGAGAAAGAGGAACACTCCTCCATTGCTGGTGGATTTGCAATCTGGTACAACTACTCTGCAAATCATCTGGCAGTTCCTCTGAAAATTGGACATAGTACTATTGGAGAATGCAGCAATACCACTCCTTGGCATATACCCAGAAGATGTTCCAACTTGTAATAAGGACATATGCTCCACTAGGTTCTTATCAGACTTATTTATAATATCCAGAAGTTGCAAAGGACCCAGATGTTCCTCATCACAAGAATGGATACAGAAAATGTGGTACATTTCAGAATGGAGTACTATGCAGCTATTAAAAACAATGAATATATGTAATTCTTAGGCAAATGGATGAATCTGAAGGATATCATCCTGGGTGAGGTAACACAATCACAAAAGAGCACACATGATATGCACTCACTGATAAGTGGATATTAGCCCAGAAGTTCAGAATACCCAAGATAAAATTGACATTTTCCTCTCCACTTTTTTTCTGCAGTTCTTTTAGAAAGGAATACTTCTGTGTCAAATTTTTTGACTGTGGATTGGTAACACCATCCCTCCTCTTGAGGCATTTACTTTCTAATGCAGATGTACTCTTGAATTTCTCTTTACCCCATGTTGTCCACATCATCTAAGGTCACTTCTATTGAGTCCTGGATGTCACCTATCAGGTCTCTGGTACTTTCTAGAGGGTTCTGTATGTCCCACCTTCTGTGGCTGCAAATTTCCATTCATTTGGCTGGATCTCTGGGCTTCCTTCTGTCCCCTACACCACTCATTATCTTATCCTGTTCCCCTTTTCCACTCCTTGTCTCCTCTCATGCTCAAGTCCCTCCCTTCCTATGCCTCCTATGATTATTTTCTTCCTCTTTCAAAGCAGGATTTAAGAAACTTCATTTGGCCTTTCTGTTTATTAAAGTTCTTAAATTCTGTGTGTTATATCTAATGTATTCTGTACATTTTAGCTAATATCCACTTATTAGTGCGTACCTACCATCTATGAACTTTTCTGTCAGAGTTACCTCACTCAGGACGATATTTTCTAGTTCTACCCGTTTGCCTGCAAATGTCATGAAGTCATTTTTAATAGCTGCATCGTGTTCCATTGTGTAGGTATAGCATCTTTTCTGGATCCATTCTTCACTTGTGGGGAATCTGGGTTGTTTCCTGTTTCTGGTTATTACAAACAAGACCACTATGAACATCATGGAGCACATGTCCCTCTGTTATGGTGGGACAGCTTTTGGGTGTATGCCCAAGAGTGGTAGGTGTTTTTCCAGTTTTCTGAACAATTACCAGATTGAACTGCAGAGTGGTCATGGCAGTTTGCAATTCTACCAGCAATGGAAGAGTGTTCCTCCTTCTGCACATCCTTACCAGCATCTGCTGTCACCTGTGTTTCTTATCTTAGCCATTTTGATTAGTCTAAGGTGGTATCTCAGGGTTTTTGATTTGCATTTCCCTGATGACTAATGACTTTGAACACTTCATTAAGTACTTCTCAGCCATTCAAGATTCCTCAGTTGTAAATTCTCAGTTTAGTTCTATACCCCATTTTTTGATTGGGTCATTTGGTTGTTTGGAGGTTAGCTTATTGAGTTCTTTATATATTTTGGATATTAGCCCTCTATTAGATGTCAGTAAGTGATTTTTTTCCCCAGTCTGTAGATTGTCTATTTGTTCTATTGACTGTCCTTTGCTTTACAGAATCGTTTCAATTTCATGAGGTCCCATTTATAAACTCTTGTTCTTAGAGCCTGAGCCATTGGATTTCTATTCAGGAATTTTCTCCTGTGAAAATGAGTTTGGGACTCTTTCCCACTTTCCCTTCTATTTGATTCAGTGTATCTGGTTTTATGTTGAAGTACTTGATCCATGTGAACTTGAGCTTTATGCAAAGTGGCAAATATGGAACTATTTTCATTTTCAACATACCACCTGACAATTAGACCAGCATCATTTATTGAAGATTCTTTCTTTTTTCCATGTACTTTTTTGGCTTCTTTGTCAAAGATCAAGTGTTCATCATGTATGGGTTTATTTCTGAGTCTTCAATTCTACTCCATCATTCAGCATGTTTGTCACTGTACCAGTATCATGCAATTGTTATCACTATTGCCCTGTAGTACAGCTTGAGGTCAGAGATAGTGATTCACCCAGATGTTCTTTTATTTTTAAGAATGGTTTTCGCCAAGGTGGTTTTATTTTTATTTATTTATTCATTTCTAGTTTTTCCACATGAAATTGAGAGTTGTTCTTTACGTGATTTGAAAGACTGTGTTGGAATTTTGATGGGTATTACATTGAATCGGTAGATTGTTTTTGGTAGGGTAGTCAGTTTTACTCTGCTAGTTCTACCAATCCATGGTCATGTGACATCTCTCCATTTTCTGAGGTCATATTTGAGTTCTTCCTTGAGAGACTTGAAGTTATTGTCATACAGGTTTTTCACATTTTTGGTTAGAGTTAACCCAAGATATTTTATATTATTTGTGACTATTGTTATGGGTATTGTTTCTCTAATTTCGTTTTCAGCCTATTTATCATTTGTATAAAGGAAGGTTACTGATTTGTTTGAATTAATTTTATATCCAGCCACTGTGCTAAATTTGTTTTTCAGTTCGAGAAGTTCTCTGATCGAATTTTTGGGGTTGCTTGTTTATACTATCATATAATCTGCCAATAGTGATACCTTGACTTCTCCTATGCCAATTTTCCCCCTTGGTCTCATTTTGTTGTCTTACTGCTCTAGGTAGAACTCTGAGGACTATATTAAATAGATACAGGGAGGGTGTTCATCCTTGTCTTGTCCCCGATTTTAGTGGGATTGCTTCAAGTATCTCTCCATTTAATTTGATATTCGCTATTTGATTTGTGTGTATTGCTTTTATTATGTGAAGGTAAGTACCTTGAATTCCTGATCTCTCCAATACTTTAAACATGAAATGGTATTTTTGTCAAATGCTTTTTCAGCATCCAATGATCTGATCATGTGATTTTTTTTCCTTGAGTTTGTTTTTATAGTGGATTACATTAATGGAATTTTGTATATCGAACCATCCCTGCGTCTCAGGATTAAGCAGACTTGATAGTTGTGAATTATTATTTTGACATGCTCTTGGATTCAATTTTTTAGAAGTGTCTTGAGTATTTTTGCATCAGTATTCATAAACAAAACTTCTCTTTTTGTTGGGTCTTTGTGTTTTAGATATCAGAGTAACTGTGGCTTCATAAAATTAATTGGACACTGTTCCTTCTGTTTCTATTTTAAGGAATAGTTTGAGGAGTATTGGAATTAGCTCTTATTTGAATTCTGCACTAATGTCATCTGGCTCTGTGTTTCTTTCTTTATTTCTTTATTTTTTTTTTGGTGGGGGGGAATTCATGACTTCAATTTCCTTAAGGGATATGGAATTTTCTAGTTCGTTTACCTGGTTTTGATTTAACTTATGTTTTCCTATCTGTCTAAAAAGTTATCCGTTTCATGTAGATTTTCCTATTTTAGTTTTCCTCAGTTTCTGTTGTTATGTCTCCCTTTTCATTTCTTTAAAATGGATATGTTTATAGAGAGTAATTTTAGATTTAGAGTATGTAACTTGTTTTTGAATTTACAAAAAATCACAGATAACATATTTACTTGAGTTTCAGATAATACAGCTTTGCACTATATTTAGAATTTTTAAAGATTAAGGAGACCCTTGAAATTGTATTGTATTTTGCATTTTGTGATTAATTTTAGACTTCACAGTAGGGGAATTAAATTATGATTTAATGTATTTTGTTTTTGAATCAAGTTGAAAAACATTAGAGTTATGTTGACTAACCTGCAATATTAACTTGACAACATCAAGTTAATATAATAACAAAAAGGAGATGGGCTTCAGAACTTGCATTTGTGTCCAAGCTGAGGTTAGCCTATTTCCTAATAAAATTATGAAAAAAATATAGAAAGATGAAGTGAGTTAAGCACAAGCATTCGTTTCCTTTTGCTTTCTAATTGTGACTGCTTTGTGAGCAGTTTCCTTATACTCCTACAGATATGATTCCCCTGCTATGATGAACTGTATTACAGAACTCCGAGACAAAATAAACCCTTTTTCCTCCAAGTTATTTTGTCGAGGTATTTTTATCACAACAGTAGAAAACTTAACTAGAGATATAAGTATATTTCTACCAGCCATGTATGGTTGAGACAATTAAAGAATCAGAGTTATGGATTAGACCCTGTCAGAATATGAAAGTTGGTTTCATCAAATATCACAAAAAGGTAGAGTATTTCCATGCTCATACATTGATATGAGCCAGGCAAAACAGTAGATACCATCTTTTAGAGAAAATTAGAGGTACAGAAATATACAACTGAACCCAGGCAAGCAACAGTACAAATTATACAAATTAGATAGAAACCACAAAGAAGGATCAGCTCGTAAAGTGTTTGACATGCAAATAATAACTATTAGATTTCAGATTTTCAGCACCCATACACATATCTTGGTGTATTACCATCCACCTGTAATCTTTTCCTTTTTTATTAGGTATTTTCTTCATTTACATTTCCAATGTTATCCCCAAAGTCCCCCATACCCTCCCCCCCCCACTCCCCTACCCACCCATTCCCACTTCTTGGCCCTGGCGTTCCCCTGTACTGAGGCATATAAAGTTTGCAAGAAAGATGGGCCTATGGACTATAATCTTAAAGCTGGGAAAGCTAAGATAGTAAGATTCTTGAGGATTCCCAGAAAACCAGTCTATCCAAATTAGCATGTTTTAAGTTCAGTTAGATACTCTGTCTCATTTAATAATTTGGAAAATGATTGAGGAGTTTATCCCATGCGGATCTCTTGCTTCTATACATATGTAGCCATCTACACACTTAGAAGGCAAATGGTCAGAAAAAAAAATTACTTGAATATGAAGGGCAAGTTGGGATACTATTTTCTACTTATTCTAATGTGCCTTACATTACTGTTTTGATAAAACAACTGATTCATTGGTGAGATAATTTCACACTGTATTAGGTTGTATTAACCTTTATTTTTAGCACTCCTTTACATATTCATGGTGAAATAATAATTACTTAGAGTTGATAATGATGAGCCTTCAAAGATCCTGTCCATTTTCTGAAAAAAATATTATCTATCACTGACCCACAATTTATCTTATAAATTTGGAAGAAAATTAATATCTGGAAGAATAGTAAAAAGAAGAAAATAGCATGCATACTTATCTTGCATAGTTATATAAGGTCATTACCATAGGAACCACAAAGTCTTGGGGAAAATATCCCAGCCCTAATGTTAGATTATTTAAATATAAGTTGTTTTTTAGGATGTCCTTCACGGCAATAGAAAATTATAGCAGGGGGTTCTCAAATGTCCTAATGTTATGAACCTTTAATATATTTCTTTATGTATGATGATCACAAACTGTGAAATTTTTGTTGCTAATTCAAAAGTGTAGTTTTTCTAGTGTTATAAATAATAATTCAAATACCTATGTTTCACTTCATCTTAGGCGATCCTTATGAATGTGTCATTCAATACCAAAAAAGTTGCTATTCACTGATTCCCAACTGCTACCCTATAGCTTACTATTATTGCTGTTAGTTACACTGAAGAAATAAATGATTCTTCAGTGATCAAGACACACATTATTTGGCAGCAGGACATGAAAATGTCAGTCAGGGGATGAGCTAGTAGTTTCCACCTTGGTGGCTGGCTCTCATAGTACTAGTACCTATCATCAAATTCACTAAAAGGGAATTGTCATCAACCACTCTGATAGATTTTCATCTCTTAAAGCTATACAACATAAAAGGCAATATATTATGGCTGGTGAAATAATGGCATGAATTCATAGGATACAGTAAATATTTTCTAATTGAATTTAAATCTCAGTCCACTATAGTAAACTCACATCTATTACTACAAGGCAGTACAAAAGTGTGTAGTTTGATGGTTTATACAAGCAACTGGGGAATCAAGGTTTACTTGTTTGTTAAAAGGGTTTAGTATTCTATACAAGTACCTTCTACAACATTTCTACCTGTAGATCATTGTTGCTGTAGTTCTTGGTCTTGGAAGAAAACCTCAATTTTGTCCTACATGGGTGGTATCTACTATAAAGCTTTAGCACATATCAAGCTCCTGAAAATAAATGATGGTATATGTGATTTAGTGGTCACATTCTCAAGAATAAAAGTAAGAAAACTATCAAATATAAAATCAGAATTTCAATGTTCAAGGATGGGACAGAAGTGATATAAGAGCCTGGGAAAGGAATAAAGTGTTTTGTAGTCATTTACTGTTAAGTGAAACATTTGTTCCCTACTGGAGTAAGGAAGAAAGTTTGTAAGATTCAGAAAACTAATAAACAAACAATCTATAAATCCTTAGAAGGCACAGAAAGTTCCTGAAGTTTATAATATATTCAAAGATAAACACATGGTTTTACAAATAGACACCTTCCTAGAAAAAGATTTCTAAGTGGTTGAGCTGCCTGAAATTCCCTCACAGAGCTCCTTTTATGTTCCTATTAATTGTTGCCACTGATAAATGCAGAAAGTATTGATCATCTATCTCCTTTTAGATGAGCAACTCCTTATCAATGCCCCTATAAATAACCATAATATATAAGTTTCTCACTGAAATAGGCTTGGACTCAATCATGTTTATCAGTCATTACTGACATTAAAAACATATTTGTATATATCTCCAGAAGAAAATTGCACCTTAACAAGTATAGAAATTTGGCATCCTTATGATTTTGACGATATTGTAAATTCTCTCTAAAGCCCAGGTTCTCTTGCTTTTAAAAGAGAACATGCGTCATAATTTACTTCAAAGTATTTGTTTTCTGTTTAACTTGATGTATTATTTTACTCAAAACCATATTTCATTCCTCGGAGTCTGGGACTATTTGACACAGTTTAATGCAACTACAAACAAAATTTTAACCTCATGAAATTTCTATTATTTTTGAAATAAAGGACAGTAAATACTAATTGTAAAAATGACTATATGGTAATGACTGCTGTAGAAATAAAAATAATAATAGTGAAAAGTAAAAGCAGTGGGGGATGTCTATTTTAAGTATATTTTATATAGTGATTAGAGAAATCATTTTTAGTGTGTTGACATTTGAATAAATAGTACAGGGAAATGAAATTACAAACTGTGCATATTTACGAAAGAACATTTTAGGCAGCAGGCACACCAAATGCAATAGCTCTTAGGTCTGGTTGGCATTTCTAATGAATAGCAAAGACCCTAATGTGGAGAGAAGTTCACAGAAGTGACAGAAAGTAAGATGTTATAGGGCACTATATGCCCTGTATTTTAATTAGATTGCACAAACCTTCATAAACGTGGAAGAACCAAGGGCAGAACTAAGAAGACTGCTCAGAATTGTGTTGTAAATATTTCCATCAGTAATCTTACTTTAGAAAACTAGGTTTAAATTGCCTAATAAATATCTAAAAGGAGAGATCAGTTTGTAATATAGAAATTCAAGTTTGTAGCTTAGAAAAATTTTTTATAATACTTAGATAGTCTTTAAAGTGTTCAGGGAACATGGAGCTAAAGGAAAAATATAGAAATATATGGATTGTGACATATGCATTTTGGATCACATAGGTAAAAAAGAGGGCAGCAGACAGAAGATTGAAGAGAAGCATGTGAAAAAGAAAATATGCATAAAATTTCAAAACTCTAATAAGTTAGTATATATAGTGTTAGGTGTGTTAAAAAGCTTCTCACATCTTCTATTTTCTCAATTATCATGGGGTGGATCAGCAACCAGAAAATTGGGTTTCTGAGGAACTTCCAGATTGATTTCCATAATGGAAATCAATCAAATCACTTCCCTTCCTCCCTTTTCTCTCTTCTCCCTCCAAGTCTGCCACATTTATACCCTTCTCTTTCTTCTATTTCTCTCCCTTGAGAGAGAGAGAGAGGTGTGATAAAGAGTGAAAAAGAATGAGGCATAGAGTGAGGAGAGGAAGAAAGATAAAAGATAAGAGCTAAAGAGAGATGGGAACAGAAAGAGATAAAGATACAGATAAAAGATAGAGTATAAGAATAGGAGAACAAGATATATATTACAGAGGGAAAGAGATTAGAGTGAGAAAGAGAGACAATGGGAGAGATATAATGGATAGAAGGGAAGAGACACAGAGAAGCAAATAGAGATGGCGAGTGAGAGAATGAGAAGGAAGTAGAAGTAGAGAGAGGGACTAAAGAGAGAGTTGGAGACATTATTCAAAGATGGGAAGATAGAAAGGGTAATAGACAGAGTAGTTAAGAGAGAAGTGATATAGAGAGGAAGAGAGGTGAAAGAAAGTGAATACCTTTTTAAAGCCTCTCTCTACTCTCTCTCACTTTCTTCTCCCAAATCCCTTCTATCTTTTTGTCTCACTTTCCATCATTGTCTCTCTGTCTTCCTCCTTTATCTTTTCCCTATCCCTTTCTATGTATCCATTTCTCTTCCCTTTTTTATCCATTCCCTATTCTTCCTCTCCATTGTTGTGTCTCACTCTTCTCTTTATCCATTCTAATCTCTACCCTCTCTCTCCATCCATGTTTATACTCAATTCCATCCCTGTTTCTATTCCATTCCTCTCACTCTCTGTTGATTCCCTGCTCACTTATCTCTCTCTATCAGCTCCCACTTTATTACTATGCCTTTCTCACTAACTCTCCCTGCTTTGTATTTATTTTTACCACATATCCGTCCCTATCTCTGTCTCTCTTTCCATTTAACTCTATCCTATTTTCTTCCTCTCTATTTTCTCCCTCCCTATTATCCCCTTGTCTCCTATCCTCTTTATATCCTTTCCATATTTGCTCACTAGCTAACTTTTCTACACTCTTTGTGCTCTTCTTTTTTTCCTCTCTCACTTTTCCCTCTTCCCCTCCATTTCCATAAAGTGATGGAGTAGAATGAGATATGTAAGAGATATAAAGAGCTATAGTAGAGAGGAGGGGAGGTAGAGGAAAAGATAAGAACTGTAAGAAACAGTGAGAATTACAGAGAAAGATTCAAGATGACAGGGAGACAGTAAGAAAAATATAGAAGATAAGGTAAGGACTGATTAGAGGACAAGACAGAAAAAGAGGGAACAGAGGAATACAGGGTAGTAGAGGGAAGTGAGAATGTAGGAGGGAGCAAGAGAAAGAGAGAAAAATACAGATAGAAAAAATTAGAGGGAGAGAGAAAATAAAGAGGGATGAGAGAAAGTGAAGTAGAGATGAGATAGAAGAAAGAAAGAAAGAAAGAAAGAAAGAAAGAAAGAAAGAAAGAAAGAAAGGAAGGAAGGAAGGAAGGAAGGAAGGAAGGAAGAAAGAAAGGAAGGACGACAGAAAAAGAGGATGGATGTGACTGAAAGATGCACAGAGGGTGATAAATAAAAACAATGACAGAAAGAGGATGACAAAGATTTTAAAATAATATGGTTGGAGAAAGAATGAGGAAACATGCTGAGAAAGACAGATGGATGAAATGAAGTGGGTTTTTCTCTTCCTCTCTCAGCCTCTCTTCCTGCTCTACTCAATCTCTCTTCCTTTCTAACTCTCTCAAAGCCCCTCATTTCCACCCCTCTATGTCTCTTTCTCTCTCTCTCTGTTTCTTTTTTTCTTTATCTCTACTCCTGCCTCTTTAACTCTAGCTCTATTACTGTGACACTAGTAGTCTCTCTTTTTTTTCTTTCTACATAAATTTCTTGCCCATTCTCCTCTTTCTCACTCTCTTCCTTGACCCATTTGATCAATTCCTTCTTTATCATCTTCCATATTATCTCTACGTCACTCTTTATTTTTCAATTTTCTTTTTACCTGTCTCATTCTCCTTTTCTATCTTTGTCTCATTCTATTCATACCCTTCAACAATGTGTTTTTCCCCTATTATCCCCTTTTCTCTGTCCCTTTATCTCTCTTTGTTTTGATCTCCCTATCTTTAATCCCTCTGTTCCACTCTCCACCACCCCCACCCCCACTCTTTCCCATTTTTTGTCTCACTCTCTTCTGTCCTTCACTCTCTATCTATCTCACATATTCCTTCACTCACTCTCAATTCCTCTCTCCTTCTTTTTACCCCCTCTCCCCATCTCTCCCTCATCTCACTCTATTGCTTTCTACCATATTCCCTCCTTCTCCAACTCACTGTATATTTTTCCTGTCTATTCTTCTGTCTCTCCAGTTGTCCCTCATATATACTCATATATATATATATATATATGTACATATATATATACACATATATATATATACCTCATATATATAATATATATATGTGTGTGTGTGTGTTAGTGTGTGTTTGTGTGTGTATAATTCCTTCTATTTCTTACTTTCTATCACTCTGTTTCTCTCTAACTCCCTATTTTTTAATTCTTCATCTCTCCTTCTTTCTCCATTTCTAGCTATCTTTCAGTCTTTTCCTCCTACTCTCTCTCCCTTCCTCTCCATCTCTTTACCTCATTTTCTTTCTCTTTCTCATCCAACAGTTATCTCTTCATTTGCTTTCTCTTTGCCCATTCTCCCCAATCTCTCTCCCTAGTCTCTCACACTCTCTCACTCATTTTCTAATTTCTTTTCACCCACGTCTCATTCTCTTCAATATGAAAAAACATCACACTTAACAAAAGTAAGAGTATTAGAGATTTTTGGGAGGCAAATACTGAAGAATAGAAAAGTAAGCAAGAGAGTGAGAGAGATAGCTGGAGAGAGAAAAAGATAGTGTGACAAGATGAGGAAGAGGGGAGAAGTAGAGAAAAAGAAAGTGGAGGGGAAGATAAAGAAATGAAGAGAGAGGTGGTGAAAGAAAAATGATAGAGATAGAAAGGGGCCTGGAGAATGAAGGGAAGAAACATAGAGAAATCAGAGATGAGGAAGAAATTAGATAGAGAGGGTAGAAAAATGGGGTAAAAGAAGGTGAGAGGAGATAAAAAGAAGGAGCTTTGAAGAAAGAAAAGGAGGCAGGAAGCATGAAAGAGAGACATGCAGAGATAAAGCTGGAGGGATAAAGGATGAAATAGGGAGAGAACAGGTATAAATGGAGACAGAGGTGGTTTAAGTGGGTGAAAGCAATAGAAGGAAAGATAGGAAAACAGAGGAAAGGAAGCAGTGCAAAAGAAATGGAAGTCTCAAAAAAGAAGAGGCAGAGACAGAGAGGTCAAAATGTAAGCAAGTTTAAGAGAGTTAAGAAGATAGAAATAAAATGATAGAGTAGAAGACAGGGAAGACAGGGAGATAAAATGCAGTGAGGGTTGACAAGGAGAGGGCAAGAGCACATAAAACAGAGTGGAGAGGTAATGGGAGAGAAGGCAGAGTGAGGGGAACAATGGGGAGAAGACAGCATAAGGAAGAGAGATAGGGAGAAGAGAAAGAGTACAGTATGTGAAGGAAGAGATTGAGAGAGAGAGAGAGAGTTAGAGAGGTATATAAAGGGGTTATAAAAAGAGAGGATGGGAGAACAGAGAAATAGAAAGGGAACAACAAAGACAAAATGGGAAAAAAGAAGTAAGAAAGTGCAAGAGAGAAAGAGCAGGAGAGAGAGAAAGAGAGAAAAAGAAGATAGAGATAGAATTAGACAGGAATAAAATGGGAAAGACAGAGAGACAGCATGGTACTCTCACTCCCATACTTCTTTTTCTCTCCTGTCTTATTCTATCTTTTCCTCCTTTATCTCTGTCCTAATTCTCTTCATTGTATCTGTCTTCCTTTCTCCCTGTCTCTTTTTTACCATATCTCCCTCATGTTGACCCCCTCTCTTCCTTTCTATATACCTACTCCCCTCTCATGTCCCCTCACTTCCTGTTTAATTCTTTCTCTCCCAATCTACCTTTCACCCTTATCCTCTCTCCTCTCTGACACTCTTCCGTTCTTCTCTGTCTTTCTCCATCTGTCTCTCTTCTTTATATTTCACCCTTTATATATCTTCCTCTCCACTTATATTTTCCTCTATCTCTTTCCCTTTCTATCTTCTCCCCTTCCTTATTTCTCTTACCCTCTGTATTTATCCCCACTTCCATCTCTTCTCTTTCCTTCTCTTTATTTATTATATTCACACTCCTTCTTTTGCTAACCTATCCTACCTTCTCCATTACACCTTGTCTTCTTTTTTCTACCCTAATCCCCACTCCTCTCTTACTTGTCACTCTCTAAAGGTCATTCCCCCTCCCAATTTCTTTCTCATTTCTCTCTCTCTCTCTCTCTCTCTCTCTCTCTCTCTCTCTCTCTCTCTCTCTCTCTCTCGATTTTACTTTCTTTTCCTTTCTCTCCTATGCACTCTCCATTTATTTATCGGTAGTTCTTTCAGTGTTTTGCTCACCCAAGATTTTTCTAACTCTCCCTCCCTCCCTTCCTCTCTCCTGTCTTCCCCACACATGCCCTTTCTTCTCCTGTCATTCTCTCCTCTTATCTCCTTCACTCTTCTCTTTTCACCCTACTCTCTTTCACTTTCCTTATTTATTCTCACATCTCTTTCTTCCTATTCATTCCCTTATCCCTCTCTTTCTCTTGTTCTCACTTCATCACGATATATTTCTTTCTTTCTCCAACACCATCTTCTCTTGCCCTCTATTCCATTCCCCTTACTTCCCTTATTCTCCTATCTCTCTCTCTGTCCTGGTGTTTTCATCTGTCTAGAGAATGATATAGTTAAGTTTAGGAAGAAGAAAGTGGTAAAGAAAGAGCAATAAGTAGGGAGAGTCAAAAATGAGGGAGAAAGAGGAGGAGAGATGGGAAAGAAAAAAAAGGAGTGTGTAGAGAGGGATAGTGAGAGAGGGGAAGATATGGTGGGCAAGATTTAGATGGAGAGGGGAGAAATAGGTAAAATTAAGATCAGAGACTAAAAGAGAGGGTGTGAGTGTAAGAGACAGGAGAAAGAGGGGGGAAAGAAATGGTGAGAAAAAGAGGTAGAGATAAGAGAGAGGAAGAAAGGGGAAGGAGAAGAGAAGGTAGAGAAGAGATAGGGGAGAGAAAAGAGGACTAGGAGAGGAGAAGGGGACAAAGACAGAGAGGAGATTGAGGGAAGGAAATTTGGGATAAAAAGTGAGACAGAAGGGAGAGATGGAAGAGAGGAGAGTGTAAGAAGGAGAGGCAGACAGAAGAGAAAGATGGGAGAGCTAGGGGGAGGGAGGGGGTAAAAGTAGAGAGGTGACAGTAGGTAGTGAAAGAGTGAGAAAGTGAGAGAAAGGAGAAAGCTCGTGAGAGAGGGTGACAGAAAAGAGGGTAAAAGAAGGAAAAGAGAAGAGAGAGAATAGAGAAGAGAGGGAATAGAAAGGAGAAGAGAAGGGCATAGAAAGAGGAGGATGAGAGAGAGAAGTTGGAGAAAGGTGACAGAGAAAAGGAGGGAGTAAAGAGGGTGAGAGATGGGGGACAGAAAAGAGGGGAGAAAGAGAAAGAGAGAAGAAGAGAAATAGAGAGTGGAGAGGGGTAAAATTAAGGGGAGAAAGGGAAAGAGGGGGAAGAGAGAGGGATCAGAGAAGAAAGAGCTAGGAGGAAAGGAGGAGAGAGAAGAGAAAAGTAATGAGAGGGAGAGAGGGGGCAGAGAGAGTTAGGGAGAGAGGGGGATGGTAAGGTCACAAAGGATTGGAATTTTGTGATGCAAGACAGGGCTCAGAGCTTGGAGCAAGTTCAACAGTGTGGCCAAGAGCACACAGCTAGGAGAGACACCTTTGTCCTTCCTGACTCCATTGGACCAGATATCAGATGTTCTTGCCAAGTTACTAGACACGAATTAACTTGAAGATAGCATTGCTGGTTAGTATATACCCTTGCCTTCTTTATTGCATATTCTACTTAATGTGGTTAAATATAGGTATAAATATTTAACAATGACTATTATATATACAGTTCCATGGAAATAAAGGGTACCTGTACAACTTAGGCATCCTCACCCAGGGGCAGTACCACTTTCCAAAAATGGTATTTCTAAGTACATTAAAATCACCCCAAATTCCACTTATGTCGGCGACCTTATGTTTGAGGCTACACCATGTTCTGAGCTTGTTTCTTCTGGTCTCCACACATGAAATCCACTATACTGGAATCTTGTGATCTTTTTTAACTTCCTTATATTTCTTACCCACTCGACTAGACACATAGCTCCTAGAATGTTATTTCTTAAGGATTGTGTCAGAAAGACTTGGTAGGGAACTAAAATGTCTTTTTTTTTTTAAATCTGTGCATATGATTTGAGTATAATGTTTTCTGATGGGAGAAGCAGAAATAATGTTAAGTAAAGGGCATTCTGGGTCACACAGTGTTTGAGGCTACCCTAATGAACCTAGTGAGGTATTAATTCAAATAAAACAAACAAATAAAAACTTCAGGAAAGCTTTCTTAGAATACATATGAATTGCAAGACCAGTTTAAGTATCTTACCAAGAACCTGTCTCAAAACCTGCCTCAAAACAAATTATTTTTAAGAGAGATGGGAGTTCCATGGCAGACAACTTGTGTACTATGTACAATATTTTAGCTTCAACCTACAATATCAGACCATAATGTAGCAGCATCATCTAACCAAAGAGAAATATAGTTATTTGTATGTTCTCTACTAGTGTTGCTCTGGCAACGGGAAGTCATTTTAAGAATCAGCATTCAAAATCCCTTATCCTATGGACCAACTGATAATAGTCCTACTAGAACCAACAGGCATCCTGGTATTCTCCACTGTCAGAATTTTATTTCTTCTCTTGTCTTATCCTTCATTCATTTGAATCCACAGTTGTCATCTGGATTTTCATATTACTATGTGTAGTTTGAACTTTCAGTTTAAGCTACGTCTCAGACATATGGTTCATTGTCTCTCTAGCAAAAATATTTCAAACACACACACACACACACACACACACACACACACACAAAGATACTAGACTTTTAACATAGATAAAAGAAAAAACACTAGCCATCTCAGAATTCAAATGTATATTGTTTTGTATTTTACAACACATTTCATGACAAATGAAAGACAATAAGTAAAAATTATAGTGCAATTTGTACTTAATCTCTCTTCACTGAAGATTTGTTTCCTGGTAAAGATTCCCCCAGTTTTTAATTGCCAAATTTCATCTAGTTAGATGGGTAATGATAGTTAAAGGGTTGCCTCTAAGGTAATGTATGCCAAATAATAAAGTGCATGTACTAGAATCTGATAATCTTTGATTATTGTGAAATTCTCAAACCATACTCATAACAGCATACCTTAAAGAGAAAAGGCTACATTTTTTTAAACACAAGTCTATCATTTTGGAACTACTAATCTAAAGTGCACTGCTAAAGGCTGAAAGAGGACCTTTATATATCCTTTCGTTTCTTTTTCAGTTTCCACATATTTGATGCCAGCATGGTCCTGCTAAACAAGTCTGCCAATCACCAAATAAGAGGTTTCACTTTAGCTACAATAGCACGCATAATGTGCAATACCTCTATGGCCCTTCCAGAATGGCGAAATTGCTACTTGAACAACTCCATGCTTTCCTACCCAAGTCTGGCTTTTGTGAATATTTGGGAGGCCTACATCTGCCACCACAACCACAACTCAAGCCACCTGAGAGATTGCCATTACTACACCTGCCATAACAACCTTGTTCCTTTGGATATCCGGGTATCTCAAATTCTGCTCCTGGTTGCAAACGTTGTTGGTCTGGTTGGGACAGTTTGTTCTGTCTTTGCTCTACAGCAGTTAAACACAGAGGAACTGCATAAGAATAATGACTACAATCCATTTGTTCTTTCAGCTGTCCTCAATGCTATTGCTAGCACCTTTATTTTTCTTGCTGTTATGTGTAATCACCTCTCCGTGCCCAGCAAGGAAGAGGTATCTTTCCTGCAATCTTTCCAAATGCCAATTTTTTCCAATGCTCAAAGAGCAGGCAGAGCCATGGGATTGGCATACATATCTGCCATATTGTTTTTATTAAGTGCTATAATTTTTATTTCTTACTGTCCTTCAATGGAAATCAAAATGTTTCCCCGTGTCTGAAAATAAATTTGCAGCATACATAACCTTGAAAATCAAAACGTCTTGGCAATGGTTTTGGGGACCTAGACTGAGATGTAATGGGAGATATTTTTAAAATATTAACTTAGATTTTCTAAGGACATAAAGCCCTACCCTATGTATCCTATGACAGAAAATGGCAAAATGACATCAAGCATTCTTTCCTATTTGGTTTATTACTTCTTTGGTTGAATTTTTTGCTTTAGTTTTTTTTTCATGTTTTTGTTTATTTGTTTGTTTTGATTTTTGTTCATTTTTATCATTCCAACTTGTCAATTTTGTTTTATAGAATCTAAATTTTAAATATGGTTTGTCAAGGTAAATAATCAATAAATATAGTTGTATTAGTCATGGATCTCTAAAGGACAGAACATATAGAATCCATCTCTCACATACAACTTTATTCTCTCTCACTCTTTCCCTTCCTCTCCCTTCTCCCCTTCTCTCTCTCTCTCTCTCTCTCTCTCTTCATATTGCAAAGGGAGATTTCCTTGTCTGGCTACATTATTTCTTTTAAAGTTTAAGAATTATCCACTATGTTCATAGCAACCTTATTTATAATAGCTATAAGCTGGAACAAACCCAGATGTCCCTCAAGAAAGGAATGGATACAGAAAATGTGGTACATTTACACAATGGAGTACTATTCAGCAATTAAAAACAGTAAATTTATGAAATTCTTAGGCAAATGGATAGATTTGGAGGATATCATCCTAAATGAGGTAACCCAATCACAAAAGGAAACACATGATATGTACTCACTGATAAGTGGATATTAGCCCAGAAACTTAGAATACACAAGACACAATTTGCAAAACACATGAGTCTCAAGAAGAAGGAAGAGCAAAGTGTGGATACATCCTTTCTTCTTAAAATGGGGAACAAAATACCAATGGAAGGAGTTACAAAGGCAAAGTTCGGAACAGATCCTGAAGGAACAACCATCCAGAGACTGCCCTACTTGGGGATACACCCCATAAACAACTACCAAACACAGTCACTAGGCAGATGCCAATAAGAGGCTGCTGAGAGGAGCCTCATATAGCTGTCTCTTGTGAGGCTCTGCTAGTGCCTGGCAAATACAGAAGTGGATGCTCACAATTATCCATTGGACAGAGCACACGGGTCCCAATGAAGGAGCCAGAGAAATACTCATTGAGCTGGAGGGGTCTGAAGCCCTATAGGTGGAACATCAATATGAACTAATCAGTACCCCTCAGCTCCTTGGAACTATACCAACAATCAAAGAAAACATATGGTTGAACTTGTGGCTCTAGCTATATATGTAGCAGATGATGGCCTAATCAGTCATCAAAGGAAGGAGAGGCCCTTGGTCTTGGGAAGGCTCTATGCCCCAGTACAGAGGAATGCCAGGAGTAGGAATCAGAGTGGGTGGGTTGGGGAGTAGGGGCATTGGGGAGGGAATAGGGGATTTTTGGAGGGGAAACTAAGAAAGGGGCTAACATTTGAAATGTAAATAAAGAAATTTTCTAAAAAGAAAGAATTATTCATTTAAAATTAAATTCCCAGAAATGTTATTACCCCAGAAAATATCATTTAATTTTATTTGCATCTAATTTGCACAATCTGCCTCTTAGGATTATAATTCACACTTGTACACATCATACACACAAACACAAACACAAACACACACCACACACATTTGTGTAGTGTCCCCATCTGCCTATTACCCATGACATTTTAATAATTTTGGTTTGCTGAACAAATTTAATCAATGTCTTCTCAGTTAACTAACTCTGGTTGAGCTCTTTAGAAAATGTACTTTCTGGGTGATGCCATGTTCTTTGTACTGAATGTTAATATGTAGGTATCTTATAGTACCTGCCTCTTACTGATACAAGGTTTGATACAATTGTTGGTAGATCCTTGAGGAGAAGACTTAATTTCACTTAAGCTGAATGGTTTCCCCAACTAAAAGTTTCATCTCCATGTGGTCCCTGTTCGTAGCAATGGAATATTAGCATTCCATGAGGTCATTGGTTGATGTGTTTCTAATTAGCAGAAAGGATTTTAGAGAGTTTGAACTACTATGTCTATTTGCTCACTCTGAATTCTTATGTATATCAAGAAGTTGGAGTAACTGCTTCATTCTTCCCCTCTATTTTCAATAATTTATAAAAGAATTTGAAGGTATTATTTAGATTTTGTTTGTACTTTTTGGTTTTTGAATATTGAAGTAGTTGGTGTTGTTTCATGAGTTAATTTTCGTCCATTTTTACGTATGTAAATAATCAAGGTCTTGAGGTGTATTTACAGAGAGCAGTGATTATTCCACTGTGTTTCATTTCAAGCACTTAATAAATGAACAAACAAATGCTAAGGTGTTTCCCAGTCGTTAAAGGAAGTTGATTTTCTTGGTGAGGATCTGGGGTTTGATTTCTAGCCAACACGTGGCAGCTTACATCTGTCTTTAACTACAATCCCAGGGAATCTGACACCATCTTTGAACTTGAATAGGCACCAGGCATGTTTATAGTACACAGATATAGATATAGACAAAATATTTGTGAATATCATATAAAATAAGATTTTAAAAAATGGAAAAATTTTTCATTCCAAATATAGACCTTAGTGAATGCATAACCAGACATGATTATTATACAATGTCTTCTGTCTCAACTCAAGTCTTAGATTAGCTAGTGATACATCCCTAGCATGTATATATATAGTCCAATAAAATTTTACTATATAATGGATTTTGTACACACAAAGACAAAGGAGGTTCTCTCTTTACCCGCCTAGATTCCCTCTTTTCTTTCAGTTCCAAGATGCATCCCAGGCTTGAACCCAGACATGAGAGCTGCAGACTGGACCAACAAATTGGTGTCCCACGCAAGATCTGGGAAATGGCAGAGGACACGGGAAGGAACACTGCTGGTTTGGAACTCCATGGAAGAAGAAAATAATTAAAGAAAATTTGTACCAGAACATGAGAAGAAACAGGCATAAGGTTGCCAGGTGTGGTACAGTCTAAGCTGGAATGGCGCTAAACCTGCATGCTGAATTCACTTAGGTTCAGCAGTGAGATTATCAGAATCTAGGAACATAAAAGTCAGTTAGCGACAGCTTCCAGAGCTGCTTCTTAGGTTAGAGAGAAAAAGGGGTTTAGATTTTATAATTAGTTGGATTGGTCACAGTCAGAAACTGCATCAGGTGGGAGGAAAATGTCCCAGAAGCAGAGAGAAATTTTAGGGGTGCCCTGACTTGTTATTTCTGGGACCTACAGCAGAAGTTCTCTGCCCTCTTTGAGTTTTTTTTTTTTTTTCCTAAGGTCTTGACTAATGTCTGGTGCAGCAGTCTGTCCACATGTTCGATTCATGTATGTTCATGTCTAGTCTGAATGAATGAATGTTCTGTGTTTTCATGTTGGAAGATAAAAGATGACTAAACCTTTCTCAGCTGGTATAGCAAAGCCTAGAGGGCCACAGGCTTTAGCCAAGATCAGGCACACATCAGGAGGGCCCCTGCTGTAAAAACTGTTCTTTAAAAGAAAAAAGAGAGTCTGCAACCTTGTGGTATTGGGGCGAAAATGCTGATAGATGTTTTATTCCCTAAGAAAATTCTCTGCATTCGTAATTATTGTGTTTATCTGATTACAAAGTGTCTTTTATTTTATAATTATAGCTAGAAAAAATTATTATTCTCTGATTGGTCTAAGTGTACCTGCTTCTTTTTTTTTCTGATAATGTGCTCTGCGTGTCTTCACAATCAGCTCATAAGTTACTGTTATGATTAAATAATTGTTACATTGATAACAGAGGGTTAGCCTTAAATTGGCAACTCTAGAGTTTTTCAAACACGTGACATAAGCAGGTCAAAAAACTGGGCCTCCTAAGAAACTTCTAACTGAGATAATATTTAATGTGATTCTTATCCTAGAAAGTAGAAGTAAGATAAGATTTAAAGCAATCACTCTTTAATGAAGCATTAAAGATTGCACTGTCATGTATTCATAGGTATAAACTGGCAGCCAAACTTCATAATATGATAGTGATGCTTCTAATATTGATTCTAAAGGTGATAAATTGTTTTGAAATTGGGTTTTGCTTTCCCAAAGTTATAGTTATAATCTAATGTTGCAAAAGAAACTTAGTAATTCTAAATTCTGTCCTCATGGCAGGAGGAACTAAGCTCAGAGTAGCTTCTGCATGGTTTGTGTGACTTTCTTTTGTCTTGCAAATGGTGCCTGGGGAAGCTCTGGAAGCTTGCCTCCAGGGGAAATCTTTGGGAAATCTTCTTTTAGCTAAAAGAGCACCTTTGCAGATCTAGCTAAATGTTGTTTTAATAAAGTTCAAATTCATAGTTTATAAAGGGTCAAACAGACTGTAGAATTTATAAAGGCATTACAGTCTGGCTTGCCTACTGTTTATATAGTTATTATAGATCCAAAAGTTTTGTTTTTTTGTTTTTTTTTTCTTTGCATCTTAATGATTGTAAAGGTTTTGCTTCTAGTGAGTTTGTAATTACTGGAATATTTTGCCTCTAGGTATGGCTAAATATAGGTCTACATTATGTGAGGAATTTTTATCATTTCTGCTTTATACAAGAAGCCAAGAGTTTGAATCTTTCAGTGTATATTGTTTTCTAAGTAGAAAATATTTTATTAGCTAATGCCTCTCAAAGGAATTTTGCTTAAAACCTTAGGTGTCATTAAGCTAACCCTAGGCAGAGCAGCTTTATCCTTACTGTAAACATTTATTTGGTTCCTGTTAATACATTTGAAGTCATTCCTTTGTTTTGAGTCAGGTAACTTCTAAATATTTTGCCTGCTGTGACTTCCTACCCTCTTTAATTTCTGTATTCTCTGGCTCAGGGCCAGTGACTGCTGGCGGCTGTGGGGCGAGACCCTTGGGCACACAGCTTTCCCTGGGCATGGTGATAAGAGAAGCTGGCAAAATCGGGAGGCCATGTAGCCAACTCAGGGGGGAGGGCCTTGCCAGCCATTGGCCCATGAGCCTCTGCATGTAGCCATATATTTCCCACTAAGGCCCGGGGTGCTCAGACACCCTCCCTTGGGTTTCCTAGCCTGAAAGGAAGGCCAAGGTGGCTGCAGCGGTGACAGAAGTGGCTGATACAGCAAGGTCGACTCTGCTGCCAGTGCCAGGATGAAGGAGCTGCCACTTGACATCGCTGCAGCAGGCACAGAGGGCATGCACCACATCTGTTTCAGAGATGTGGGGCTCAACAGCGGGTTAAAATCCAGAGTCCTTTTCAGAGTGACTCTGCATTCCAGGGTGGCAGGCGGCCAGGGACAAGGAGGACTTAGGGCAAACTGCCCCCCCCACCCCCCGAGGTACCCTGTGGGTGTCATGCCCGAGACCATGGAGCCACAACAAGGCAGGTGGGCGGTGCCGAGGTAGTACTCACCTCAAAGCACAGTTTCAAAAATCTATTAAAACTACTGTGGTGCTAATAAAGAATTGTAAGATATATTCGTGTATTTTGGCAAACCTATAACAAAAAATGTGCCTTAGGAACCTGACAAAATGTCTGTTCCTTGTTCCAAACAGCATTTAATGTGGTTATTACAGAATATTAATAATTAATCTATTATATACCATCATTTTAAATAAAATTGACAATATCCCAAAGGTAAGTTAAAATTTGTTTTTATGCATTTTTTTGTATCTTCTATAAATTCATGCATGCAAGCATGCATCCCAATTATTGTGTTTAAAAACAAGCCCTCTATTGGAAATAGTACATGTGAATTAGATCACGCGCATGTTCTTTTGAGCTTCCCCCTGCTTCAACACAGATAATTTAGTTGTGTGGTGTGGATGATGTTTTAAAATGCTGAAAATTTAAACCTTAATTTGGAGTCAGTATTATATCTCAGAGCTCACAATTGCTTAAGATTGTTTGACCCTCAGATGCTATTAATTCTCAAATTTGCAATTGCTTATGCATATACAACTTATAAGAAAAATCGTAATCCTTTTAAGAAGGCTGTTTTTAGACATTTAATAAACTGTTCTGGATTGCCTAGACATCTTAAAACAATGGCATGCTAGATTTCCATCTCAGGCAATCTATAGGCCCTACATATAAGATAGGTTAGATATATAATCTCGTTCTTTATATATTCAAAATAGTTGTGATTTAAGATAATATTTTAATATTCATGGAAATTGTGCATGTCAATTTCTTTGCCATTAGCGTCCTCAGTTACTACTTGTTTCCACATAATAGTGTTAATTCTGGAGAACTTATACTTAATAAATTGCTGCAAATAAATACTGTCATTTCTAAGTTAATGAATAAATAAATTATGCACCTGTGACTATTAACAACTTTTCAAGTTTTCTAGTTACAACCGCTCTTTCAGAGAAACAATTGAAAGTGCTATTAGTCACTGCCCATGTTACATGAATACTGACTATAACAGTCAAGCATTTGAGATATTTTGTCAACAAATTATTAATTCTCAAGGACAAGGTATTGCAGAACTTTAAAACTTTAACTTTTTAAAAGACAAAGAGGGAAATTATCCCCATGCATATTATTTAGTGCATTCCCATGCACATTATTTAAATCATACTTTTATTTTAGAATTTTGAAATTTGGATGTCAAAGAACTTAATAAATACCTTATACTATCTTAAAAGGATCTACTTACTGGCATATGGCTTGATTCTGAACAGCTACCTTATTAGGGAAAGGAAAAACATAGGTTCTCTCCACAGAACGCTGCAGAAGCATGATGGCTAATTTGTGTGACAAGCTGGCAGGTGATTTGGCTAAGCGCCCTGACTAAAGTGACACGGAAGCTAAATTGGGTACATGTTTTCGACCCATCCTTGTTTACCATTTTTTTCAGTTTGGACTAGTGAAGCTGCCTTGCTTCAAGCTTTTTAACTTTATGGCAAAAAGAACATCAGAGACTGCATATTCTGACTTAGAAAGATCAGTCTTATAATATAGTCATAATGATTTTTCTCTTTTCTCCATTGTGACCAGTTATTCTAACTCAATCTTAGACTGGTTTAGTAATAATTCCAATATTAGAGATTCATATTGAAGATAGCTAAAATTCTTAATTATCTAGAAAAGTTAATTTGGAGCTCAGACTCCAATTCCAGAGAATCTCTGGCCTTTCTGCTAATTCTCAAACCCAGCTCCCCCACACCGGGAGCTCAAAGCCTGAGCTTGGTTGTTGCTAATTTGCAACTGAATGGAGTACCTGGACTTCTTCAAAGAAGTTTTATGCTTTTGTCTTTCACAGTCACACCTTTGTTTTTCAAGCAGTTCAGTTAATGCAGTTAAGCCTGTCTGCAACAGATGTAAAACCTGGCCTCCAACAACGCAGGTGGCAGTTATTATTATTGTTCATCAAAAAGAATTTTAAATACATATTGTGGCTTTGGTCTGATTTGGGAATATGGTGTGCGATGAGGCCCTGACAGTCAGTGAAGGGTAACCAGATCACGTAATCATACCAATCTAAGACAGGGGTACATGCCAAAAGGCCGTGGTTGTTGATAAGACACCACAGAGCCATGTTTGTGTAAATTATTACACATCCAATTGCATGTAGCCCCCTAAGACGGAATTGGATGGTTCGGGAGGATCTGAGATCCCAAGACAGGCAGAGCTGCCAGCCACCATAATTCCAAGGCAGGACTTCAGAGTATAAATAAATTTTATGCCTCAGTCCAGTTTTATTTAATATTATTTAAAGGGGGGGAATATTACCTCCTTCCAGCCTAGCAAGACTGGCTGAGACCATCTGCCCCTGAGGCAGATCCACCTGCTGTGTTGCTTCTCATCCCTCTCCTTTGATATGCCACTACCTGCCACCTGCCTGAGGCTGAATCACTTCTCCAAGATCTTCCAGAGTTAACAAGGAACTGTGATTTTCCTGGGTTCTTAATAAAAGGCTGATCTGACAACTTCAAAGGAAACTTTTGTGGCTGGGAATGGGCCTCCCCTCTTCTTTATAAAGCGTGTTTGCCTACATTAAAGTTGAGTCTTGATCAGAATTCAGTCTTGACTCCATTTCATTCTTTACCCTCCTAGATTCCCTCTTTTCTTTCAGTTTCAAAATGCATCCCAGGCTCGAACCCAGACATGAGAGCCGCAAGCCGGCCCCAACAGTGGGAGACTTCAACACCCCACTGTCACTAATGGACAGGTCATTGAACCAGAATCTAAACAGAAGACACAGTGAAACTAAAAGAGGTTATGAAACAAATGGATTTAACAGATGCCTACTGAACATTTCACCCTAAAACAAAAGAATGCACTTCTCTGCACCTCATGGTACCTTCTGCAAAATTGACCATATTCTAGGGCTAAAAACAAGCCTCAACAAATTCCAAAGGTTGATAATAATCCTATGCATCCTATCAGATCATCATGGACTAAGGCTGGTCTTCAATAACAACAAAACAGAAAGCCCACACATACATGGAAATTGAACAACTCTCTACTCTATTAAAACTTGGTCAGGGAAGAAATAAAGAATTTAAAGATCTCCTGGAATTCAGTGAAGATGATAACACAACATAGCTTATGGTACACAATGAAATCAGTGCTAAGAGGAAACTTCATGGCACTAAGTGCCCTCCTAAAGAAATTGGAGAGATCCTACACTAGAAACAACCTCACACATGAGAACTATAGAGTATTAGAAGGCAGAAGATAGTCATAATCTTGGCCAAAACCAACAAAATAGAAACAAAGAAAACAATACAAAGAATCAGCAATACCAAAAGCTGGTTCTTTGAATGAATCAACAAGATAGAAAAACCCCTACCAAAACTAAATAAAGGGACTAGAGGCAGTATCTGAATTAACAAAATCAGAAATGAAAAAGGAGACATAAGAACAGAAATAGAGGAAATTCGAAAAAGAAATCAACAGATCCTACTACAAAAGCCTGTACTCATCAAAACTAGAAAACATAGATGAAATAGATTTCTAGACAGATGCCATATACCTAAGTTAAAGCAAAAGCAGGTAAACTTTCTAAATAGGCCCATATCCCCTAAGAAATCATTAAAAACCTCTCAACAAGAAATGGCACAGGGCCAGAAGGCTTTATTGTAGAATTCTACTAGAACTTCAAAGAAGACCTAATAACAATATTCCTCAATCTATTCCATAAAATAGAAACAGAAGGAATACTACATAATTAATTCTATGAAGACACAATTACTCTAATACCTAAACCACACAAGGATTCAACAAAAACGAAAACTGAAGACCAGTTTTGATTATAAATATTGATGGAAAAATACTCACATTTTTTTTTTGTAAATAGAATACAAGCACATGTAAAAACCACCATTCAACATCAAGTATAGTTCATTTTAGAGATGCCAGGTTGCATCAATATACAAAATTCCATTAATGTAATCTACTATATAAACAAATTAAAAGAAATAAATTACTAACATAGTAAAAATGGCCACACTACCAAAGGCAATCTACAGATTCAATGCAATCCCCATAAAAATCACAACAGAATTATTCAAAGACATACAAAGAGCATTTGTTAAATTAACCTGGAAAGAGAAAAAACCCAGGATAGCAAAAAGGAAATCCTAATGATAAAAAAATGGCTTGGGAAATCACCATCCTTTTTCATGGGCCATATAATGTGACAAGCTAATAACTAGAAAGTGATCATCCTGAAATGGCTTGTTTCAGATTATTATATAATCTGCAACAGGTGCACCCTTATTAATCAAGGCTGTATAGAACTCATTTTAGGAAAGAATCCTGCTATTAATATGCTTTTCCTGTTATTATTAAAGATATATAACAATTACTAAGTATAGCACACCCCTTTAGAACAGATCTCCAGAGATCCATGATGATGTAATGTCCTGTAGTAATGTTTCATAAACACATTGATGACTTAAGTCTTAAGAAAGATTCTATAAGAATTCCTAAAATTATATCTGTGATTATTAAGCTCTTTTATAGTGGGAATGCTAGTAGGTCCTTTTCTTTCTTTCTTTTTTATTAGATATTTTCTTCATTTACATTTCAAATGCTATCCCAAATGTCCCCTATACCCTCCTCCCTCCATGGTCCATAAAATACCTACTCCTGCTTCCTGGCCCTGGCATTCCCCTGTACTGAGGCATATGATCTTCACAAGACTAAGGTCCTCTTCCCCCATTAATGGCCTAAAAGGTCATCCTCTGCTACATATTCAAATAGAGACACAAGTTTTGGGGAGTACTGAGTACTTCATATTCTTGTTCCTCCTGTAGGGTTGCAGACCCCTTTACATCCTTGGGTACATTCTATAGCTCCATCATTAGGGGCCCTGTGTTCCATCCTATAGTTGACTGTGATCATCCACTTCTGAATTTGACAGGAACTGACAAAGCCTCATAAGAGACAGCTATGTCAGGGTCCTGTCAGCAAAATCTTGCTGGAAGATACAATAGTGTCAGTGTTTGGTGGTTGCTTATGGAATGGATACCCTGGTAAGGCAGTCTTTGGATGGTCCTTCCTTCTGTTTCAGCTCCGAACTTTGTCTCTGTAACTCCTTCCATGGGTATTTTGATCCCCATTCTAAGAAAGAACAAATTATCCACACTTTTATCTTCCTTCTTCTTGAGTTTCAAGTGTTTTGCAAATTGTATCTTGGGTATTAAAGTTTCTGGGCTAATATCCACTTATCAGTGAGTGCATATCATGTGAGTATTTTGTGATTGGGTTATCTCACTCAGGATGGTATCCTTCAGATACCATCCATTTGCCTAAGAATTTCACTAATTCATTGTTTTTAATAGCTGAGTAGTACTCCATTGTGTAAATGCACCACATTTTCTGTGTCCATTCCTCTGTTGAGGGACATCGGGGTTCTTTCCAGCTTCTAGCTATTATAAATAAGGCTGTTATGAACATAGTGGAGCATGTGCCCTTATTACAAGTTGGAACATCTACTGAGTATATGCCCAGGATAGGTATTGCTGGATCTTCCTGTCCATGTCCAATTTTCTGAGGAACCACCAGGATGATTTCCAGAGTGGTTTTACCAGATTACAATCTCACCAACAATGGAGGAATATTCCTCTTTCTCCACATCCTCGCCAGCATCTGCTGTCACCTGAATTTTTGACCTTAGCCATTCTGACTGGTGTGAGGAGGAATCTCAGGGTTGTTTTGATTTGCATTTCCCTGATGATTAAGGATGTTGAACATTTTTTCAGGTGCTTCTCAGCAATTCAGTATTCCTCAGTTGAGAATTCTTTATTTGGCTCTGTACCCCAATTTTTACTAGGGTTATACGATTTTCTGGAGTCCAGTTTCTTGAGTTCTTTGTATATATTGGATATTAGTCCCCCATCTGATTTAGGATTGGTAAAAATCATTTCCCAATCTGTTGGTGGCCTTTTTGTCTTATTAACTAGTGTCTTTTGCCTTACAGAAGCTTTGCAATTTTATGAGGTCCCATTTGTTGATTTTCGATATTACAACACAAGCCATTGATATTCTGTTCAGGATTTTTTTATCCTAGTGCCCATATTTTCAAGGCTTTTCCCCACTGTCTCCTTTATAAGTTTCAGTGTCTTTGGTTTTATGTGGAATTCATTGATCCACTTAGAATTGAGCTTTGTACAAGGAAATAAGAATGGATCAATTCACATTCTTCTGTATGATAACTGCCAGTTGTGCCAGCACCATTTGTTGAAAATGCTGTCTTTTTCCAGTGGATGGTTTTAGTTCCTTTGTCAAAGATCAAGCAACCATAGGTGTGTGGGTTCCTTTCTGGATCTTTAATTCTATTCCATAGATATTCCTGTCTGTCACTGTACCAGTACCATGCAGTTTTTATCACAATTGCTCTGTAGTACAGCTTGAGGACAGGCATGGTGATTCCACCATATGTTGTTTTATTGTTGAGAATAATTTTTGCTATCCTAGGTTTTTTGATATTCCAGATGAATTTGCAAATTGCCATTTCTAACTTGGTGAAGAATTGAGTTGGAATTTCGATGGGGATTGCATTGAAACTGTAGATTGCTTTCATCAGTATAGCATTTTTTTTTTCTATACTAATTCTGCCAATCCACGAGCATGGGAGATCTTTCTTTCTTCTGAGATCTTCTTCAATTTCTTTCTTCAGAGATTTGAAGTTTGTATCATACAGATCTTTCCCTTCCTTAGTTAGATTCACACCCAGATATTTTATATTATTTAGGACTGCTGTGAAGGGTGCTGTCTCCCTAATTTCTTTCTCAGCCTGTTTATCTTTGTGTAGAGAAAGACCAATGATTTTTTTTTTTTTTAGTTAATTTTATATCCAGCTACTGCATAGAAGCTGTTTATTAGGTTTAGAAGTTCTCTGGTGGAATTTTTGGGGTCACTTATAGATATGATCATATCATCTCCAAATAGTGATGTTTTGACTTCTTGTTTTCCAATTTATATCCCCTTGATCTACTTCTGTTTTCCAATTGCTCTGGCTAGTATTTCAAGTGCTATATTGAATAGATAGGAAGAAAGTGGGCAGCCTTGTCTAGTCCCTGATTTTAGTGGGATTGGTTTTAGTTTCTCTCCATTTAGTTTGATGTTGACTACTGGTTTGCTATATATTGCTTTTATTATGTTTAAGTATGGACCTTGAATTCCTGATCTTTCCATGACTTTTATTATGAATGGGTGTTGGATTTCGTCAAATGATTTCTCAGCATCTAAGGAGATGATCATGCAGTTTTTGTTTTTGAGTTTGCTTATATAGTGGATTACGTTGATGTGTTTCCTTATATTAAACCATCCCTGCATCCCTGGGATGAAGCCTACTTGATCATTATTGATGATCTTTGTGATATGTTCTTGGATTCGGTTTGCATGGACTTTATTGAATATTTTTGCATCTATATTCATAAGGTAAATTGGTCTGAAGTCCTCTATTTTGTTGGGACTTTATATGGTTTAGGTATCAGAGTAATTGTGGCTTCTATAGAATGAATTGAATAGAGTACCTTCTGTTTCTATTTTGTGAAATAGTTTGAGGACAGTTGGAATTAGTTCTTTTTTGAAGGTCTGATTGATAGAACTCTGCACTAAACCCATGTGGGCGGTCCTGGGCATTATTTGGTTGGGAGCCTATTAGTGACTGCTTCTATTTCTTTAGGGGATATGGGGCTGTTTAGATCTTTATTCTGATCTGGATTTAGCTTTGGTACCTGATTTCTGTCTAGAAAATTGTCCATTTTGTCCAAGTTTTCCAGTTTTGCTTAGTATAGCCTTTTGTAGTAGGATCTGATGATGCCTAGGATTTCCTCAGGTTCTGGTCTTATGTCTCCCTTTTCATTTCTGATTTTGTTAATTAGGATACTGTCGTATCTTATATCTTGGGTATCCTAAGTTTCTAGGCTAATATCCATTTATCAGAGAGTACATATTGTGCAAGTTCCTTTGTGATTGGGTTACCTCACTCAGGATGATACCCTCCAGGTCCATCCATTTGCCTAGGAATTTCATAAATTCATTTTTTTAATACCTGAATAGTATTCCATTGTGTAAATGTACCACATTTTCTGTATCCATTCCTCTGCTGAGGGGCATCTGGGTTCTTTCCAGCTTCTGGCTATTATAAACAAGGCTGCTATGAACATAGTGGAGCATGTGTTCTTCTTACCGGTTGGGACATCTTCTGGATATATGCCCAGGAGAGGTATTGCGGGATCCTCCTGTAGTACTATGTCCAATTTCTGAGGAACCGCCAGACTGATTTAGGATACCCAAGATATAAGATACAACTTGCCAAACGCATAAAATTCAAGAAGAATGAAGACCAAAGTGTGTACACTTTACCCTTTCTTAGAAATGGGAACAAAACCCCCATGGACGGAGTTAAAGAGACAAAATTTGGAGCTGTGACGAAAGGATGGACCATCTAGTGACTGCCATATGCAGGGATCCATCCCATTATCAGCTTCCAAACGCTGACACCATTGCATACACTAGCAAGATTTTGCTGAAAGGACCCAGATATAGCTCTCTCTTGTGAGACTATGCCGGGGCCTAGCAAACAATGAAGTGGATGATCATAGTCAGCTATTGGATGGGTCACACGGCCCCCAATGGAGGAGCTAGAGAAATTATCCAAGGAGCTAAAGGGAACTGCAACCCTATAGGTTGAACAACAATATGAACTAACCAGTACCGCGGAGATCTATTCTCTAGCTTTATATGTATCAAAAGATGGCCTAGTCGGCCATCACTGCAAAGAGAGGCCCATTGGACTTGCAAACTTTATATGCCCCAGTACAGGGGAACACCAGGACCAAAACGGGTTAGTGGGTGGGTGGGTATGGGGGACATTTGGGATAGCATTGAAAATGTAAACGAGGAAAATACCTAATTAAAAAAAATGTGGAGCCCAGACTGGCCTCGAACTCGTGATCCTCCTGCCTCTGCCTCCTTCAGCAAATCCTATCTGCGTGCACCACTACAGGCATAACAACAGATCCTGAAGAAATCCAAAACACCATCAGATCCTTCTACAAAAGGCTATACACAACAAAATTGGAAAACCTGGGCGAAATGGACAAATTTCTCGACAGATACCAGGTACCAAAGTTGAATCAGGATCAAACTACTCAGCTATTAAGAAACAAAGACATCCTGAGTTTTTCAGGCAAATGGATGTAACTCGGAAATATCATTCTGAGTAAGGTAACTCAGAACCAAAAGGACATGCATGGTATATACTCATTAATAAGTGGATATTAGCCAAAAAAGTGCAGAACACCCAGTATGCATTCCGCAGAACTTAAAAAGGTTATCAAGCCACAAGGCCCAAGTGAGGACACCTCAATCCCACTAGGAAGGGAGAAGAAAGAAATCACAGGGTGGGGGTGGGGTGGGGGGAGGGTCTCAAGTGGGGAAGGGGACCAGGAGTACTAGAGAGGAACATGATCAGGTATTGGGTAGAGGAAAAAAAAAAACTGAAGCCCTGAGGGCCAGCAGAAAGAATGAAAACAGGCAACCTATGGAGGTATGACATTGGGGGACCCTCCAGAATGTACCAGAGCCCTGGGAGGTGAGAGACTCTCAGGACTCAAATGGAGGTACCTTAGATGAAATGACCTACAGTGGGGAGTAGGAACTTGTATACGGGGAGTAGGAACTTGTAGAACCCACATCCAGTAGAAAGATAAGGAAGGCATCAAGTGAGTGATGGGATTGCCATCCCACATCAAAAGCTCTGACCCAGAAATATTCCTGTCAAAAAGACCTTCAGGAACAAAAACAGAGAAGTCCTGATGGAAATGAGGTCCAGTGAAAGGATCAAGGTGGGGCCCAGCTTTGGGAAAGGCCCCAAGGCCTTACACTACTACTGAGGCTATGGAGTGCTCACAAAATGGGGCCTAGCATGACTGTACTCCGAATGACCCAAAAAGCAGCTGGAAGAGTCAGGTGCAGATATTTACACCCAACCAATGGACAGAAGCTGCTGATCCCTCTGTTTCAATGAGGGAAAAGCTGGAAGAAGCTGAGGAGGAGAGCAACCCTGTATGAAGACCGGCAGTCTCATTTAACCTGGATCTCCAAGACCTCTCTGACACTGAGCCACCAACCAGGCAGAATATACCAGCTGACATGATGCCCCAAACACATATACAGCAGAGGACTGCCAGGTCTGGGTTTAGTCAGAGTAGATGCACCAAACCCTCAAGAGACTGGAGGCCACAGACAGTCTCTTGGGGAGGTCTGGTAAGGGAGGAGGTGAAGACAATTTTGTGGAAATGGTGGGCAGTGGTATGGGATGTGGAACAGTCGGAGGGTTGACCTGGAGGGGTATAACACCTGGAGTATGAAGAAAAGATTAAATAAATCAAAAAAGCTAAATAAATAAATAAATAAATAAATAAATAAATAAATAAATTCTGAATGAACACTGGCCTTTAAAGAAAGTTTCTTTCTTTTGAGTATATCCTCTCTCTCTCTCTCTCTCTCTCTCTCTCTCTCTCTCTCTCTCTCTCTCTCTCTCTCTCTCTTTTCTCCTCTTCCTTTTCTTTCTATTTCTCACTTGCTGCTTTGCTCCAGAATATTTCTCAACAGTCACCTATTATTCTACCTGTGTTTACAAGGGAGTGAGTCTCTGCCTCTTTAAGGTATCTAGGGGAGTTTTTTTTTTTTTTTCCTACAAAATTAAAATGAGAGTATTGGCCTGGAAATTACCCAATGTTTGTTTTGTAGTGTGTGGCACTTTCCTGATACTTCCAGAGGAGTTCCTATTGATTGAAAATTTTGTGTCTGTGTATCAGAGGGAGAAAAATAAATGGAGAAAGAGAGGATAAGGTGGGAGTACTCATTGTTTTTTAATTGCTGAGAAATAATCTATGCATTAGACACACCAGTGCTTTGGTCATTTCCCAGATAAACACCTGCTTTTAGCTAACAACAATTACAAACAAATATATTAAAAATATGTAAGTGTATTTTTGTGAGAATACGTTTTCCATTGATTTAATTATCAGGAATAGTATTTTTCAGTCCTATACTTAATTTGTGTAGCCCTTAGATATGATTCCCTGAAATATGTGTACTTGGGCTTTTGAAATATTTTGAGATAGCTATCCAGGCTCTATTCTAATCTATCAGAACAATGTATGTCAGTTATAATAAGTATATAATATCCCTAATATAATTACTGAATAATATATAGATATACCAAGGCATCAAACTTTAGCCCTTAGAGATGCCCAGACAAAGATAGCTGATAATAAATAGCTCTGAGAGGCCCATTGGACTTGCAAACTTTATATGCCCCAGTACAGGGGAACGCCAGGGCCAAAAAAAATGGGAGTGGGTGGGTAGGGGAGTGGGGGGGGAGGGTATGGGGGACTTTTGGGATAGCATTGGAAATGTAATTGAGGAAAATACGTAATAAATAAATAAATAAATGAATAAAAAAAAAAAAAAAAAAAAAAAAAAAAAATAAATAGCTCTGAAAAGATAGTTAATAGAATTTATATTTGTCCACTTTTGTGAAGTAAAACCCCTCTGCACAGATATTACTTTTATGATAGGGAATAGAGGTCCTAACTGTCACAGGAACAGATTTATATAGTTTGTCAAGAATTCTTTACATGATTACAAAAGAGGTCGAATATACATGACATAGTCTTTAGTTGAATTGAACTTTTATAAAGAGAAATTTGACAAAAAATAATATTTACTCTATGGGTGTTTTCAAAAAATAGAATGGTTTGTATGGAACAAGTTAGTATTGGAAGGATTAGAAGTTCCAAGCTATCCTTTGTTACATACTAAGTTGGGGCCAGCCTAGGCTATATGACAACCTGTCTGAAAATAGGAAAATTACTGGAACCAGTAGTTTACCAGTACTTTGGAGACTGAATCATGAGCAATATCAGAAGTACAAGGACTATCAGTGCCAGAAAGTATAAACAGAATTTCCCCAAACAAAAATAATTTAGGAGTTATACTTAGGGGCTTGATTATGTTGCCAGGGAATAAAAGCACTGAGATGAGAGTGGTCAGTAATGAGGAGTGAGTATTGCTCTTGCAGAGGGCTCACATTGGGTAGCTCACAGTCACCTTCAGCTTGAGCTTCAGGAGGCCTCTGGCACCTGTGGGCATGTGCATTTACTTACATACGTATGTACATACCAACACACACACACACACACACACACACACACACACACACACACACACAATTAAATAATATGGAAAAGTACTTTGTTTTATCTATCAGTTTAAAGGAAGTTTGAGTTGAATGTACTTAAAAGAGGTGCCTCATAACCAAAGTATGAAATCTGCTAGTCTTCCACAAGTTAGGTGACTAAGAGCCACTAGTCAAATAAATTACATCCTAGACATGGGCAGCCATGAGGTCCACTGGATAACTGTGGATAGAGATCGATGGTAGAGCTATTGGATTATGTAAGGGGAGGCTTAAATAAAACTGAGAGATTCACAGTCTCATGTGATATAAGCTGGCTTTAGTTTGTGTGTTGGTATTATATAGTATTATAATCCTTACTTGCTTTCGAGATATATTCCATATAGTTCAGACTGTCCTTTATCTCACTTAATAGCAGAATATGACTATGAACCACTGATCCTCCTGCTTTCACTTTCCAGAACAGCTAGGATTAAAGAGAGGTACCAGCATGCCCTACTTGATGCAGTGTTAGAGATCAAATCCAAGGCTTCATGCATGAGAATAAAGTACTCTACCAATTCTACTTCTGTAGCTGCAAGCCTTCCTGTTAAGGATAAGTCCAAGACAACATTTCTTATCCTTAACACATCATGCCTATGGCTGCATACATTAAAGCCATCTGCTGTCTAATTTAATATCAACTTCACACAAGTCAGAGCTATTTGAGAATATTGAATTTCAATTGAGAAAATAACCCCACCAAACTTTTGCCTGGAAAAGTTTTTGTTGAATTTTATTAATTAATGATTGCTATGGAAGGATATACCAGTTGGCAGTATCAGCTCTGGACTGTTGGTACTGGATGCTATAAAAAAAAGTAGGCTGATCAAAACATGGGGAATATGCCAGTATGCAATTTTCCTACATGTCCTCTACTTCAGGTCTTACCTGCTCCAAATTCCAGTCTAGGGTTTCTGGTGTGACTTTCATGTATGATGAATTACAAACTGAATTATGAACCAAACCATTTTCTCTCCCTGTTGATGTTGTTCATGATGTCTTATCACCTAAATACAATCCCTAACTAATGCAAGTTAGTATGCCAATGTAGCTCATATGGAATACCAAGTACTGAATGTTCACAATGGGCCAGATAGAGCATAGAAATAATGAACTTTGCTGGTCATGATAATACATACCTACTATTTATGTACCTGAAAGACAGGAGGATGAGTGTAAGTTCAATGCAATGCTGAGCTACATAGGAAGGTTCTGAGTCCAAAACAAAACAAAACAAAAACAAAAACAAAAACAATAACAATAACAAAAACATAGAAACACAAAATGGAAGGTTAATGAGACGCTAAACAAATAAAGCACTTGCTAAGCAAGTGTGATGGCCTTCATTCCATTCTCAGAACATACATGAATGTAAAGAGGGAACTGCATTCAGCAAAGTGATGCTCTGACTTCCACATGTGCTCGAGATCACATATGCTACCACATAATAATAAGCAATAATAATAAATAATAATAATAATGTATTTTAAAAATGAAAAGAAAAATTTATTCAGTCATATTATATTAGGCTTATTAAAAAAAAACTAGCACTGAGGAAGAGAAAATGGAGTAGTATTGAAAGTTTGAAGCAAGCATGAACTACATTAAGAAGGTTAGCACCTTATAACTTTCTGTAGTTATCCTGGCCAAAACAAGGTACATGAAAATTTATTTTACACACAAATTCAGACTATAGTCCGTCACTGTTGGGGCATCAGTGCAACAGGAAGTAGAAGAAACTTGACACAAGTCAAGAGTAGAGATCTAGGAATTGATGTATGTATGCTTACTAGAGCTTAATTTGCTTTCTTTATTCTCATACACTCCAGAATCCCCATCGTAGATAACGTTGCCACAACAAGGGAAGTTCTTCCCTTATAAATTAAAAGTAATCAAGATGCAGGCCCACAACCATGCTCACAGACTAAGTAGTATAGACAATCCTTCATTCAGATTTCCCTCCCAGGCAATTCTATATTGAGTTAAGTATATAACATTAACCATCACAGCTTCATTCATTGTTAACCTGTCACATAGACACATCACATTATGTTTTAGACATAACCTACCAACCCTTATTTCCAAAGTTCTCTGTGTGTTTAATAATGCAAAATACAGTCCAACTTTAAAAGTCCTCATAGTCTTTAAAAACTTTACCACATCAAAAAATGTATTGTGATATCCTGTAGAAAATTATGTTATTGCTATGCATGATAGAATAATGTAAAAATTCTTATCCCAAAATAAAAATAAGTATCTAGGAATAGCAAGTGATGATTATACAAAAAGCCAAAATCACGCATATAAATGAAATCCTCCAGTTCTGGTGCTTTTCATGGAGAAATCAGCTTTGGTGTCCCAATCCCTCTACATATGCTATCTTCAGCACACACAGATTTTCTCAGCATTGGAACTGATTCCATTTCTTACCTCCAGATGTCCTTGTACAGACATTAGATCATGTCCCATCATCCTGGCATTTCTAATACTCTGGAATCTCTACAGTAGCTTAAACTTTATCTTCTTAACTTCATGCAACAGCCTCTTGGGGCTTCTTTGCCAGGATTCAAACTCTGTCACACAGCAGTTGGCCTCAGCTGTTCTTAAAGACTCTCTTAGTATTGCATCTTTCATATATTAAATTTAGAAAAAATGTAGACATTGCCACCAAATTTCATGACTGGCCCAAGTGGCAACCTAGTTTCATTGGACCATAGCTGTATCATCTTCTCTGTGCTGACCATTAGGAAACACTATCCTATGGGCAGGTCATCTTTGTCTTAAATGGTACCAATCTCTTATATTGACAGCTGCTTTATTGTCTGTATTCTGCTTGTCCTAAACTTGAAGCTTTCCTAGCTACCTTTTCTTCACAAACTAAATTAATTAATTTTCTTCAAATCCAAGCTCCGTCTCAGGTCCACCAGATAGATACAGGCAGAGTAAGCCAGATTCTTGGCCAAAATATCATAGAAGTAAACCTTAGCCTTATTCTGGATAAGAGTCTATTTTCCCTTGAAATATCTTGAGCTGGTTCCCAATGTCTGCATTTCTCTCAACATTCCTATCTTTCAAACTCACATTATGACAATCTGTAACATTTCTTTAAAAGCATTCAATGGCTTTTCTACCAAAAAGTGCCAAATTCTTCCACATCCTTAGCACAAAACAGTAACAAAAGCCTCATAGCCACATAGTCAGCTTTAATGCTTTAAGTCATTCTTCTCTGATTGTGAGTATGGATACAATATGACTATAGTAATTTTCCTACTTTAACCCTTTTAACTTTTTTAGGTTTGAAGTTGGTCGATAGAGTTGTGAGTTTTAATATTCTCTTAAAACTTTTTAAAGATTTTTCACACAAAATGAAGATGTTTTATTTCCTTTTTTAATTTTATTACATTTAATTAAAATATAATTACATCTCTCCCCCTTTTACCTTTAATCCCTCCAGTCTCTTCCATGTTACCACTCACTCTCAAATTCGAGTATTTTTTTCTTGGATTATTATTGTTATGCACACACACACACACACACACACACACACACATACACACACACACACAATGCTTAATCCAGGTTTATGTTTTGTATTTATGTGGTTTCAGGACTGATGACTTTATATTGGTCAAACAATCACGGGTCTTAGAGAGATCAATGCTCCTTTTCTCCCTAGTCATTATCTACCTGTAATACGTTTTCTGTGGTTGGAAACACTGAAAATTTTCTTCTTCCACATTAACATGTTTATTGATACTTTTATTATTCATGATTTGGTTAAGCAGACATTACTAGGAGAGGTGGTCTAATGGCAGAAGTCCTGAAATTCTGACTCATACTGCATGCAGGAATTGTGCTATTATATCAGTTGAGGCTAGGCTTCGCATGATATCTTGATTTTTGCATTATGCCCAGTGTGGATTTCTGTAACAGGTTCCATTCATGGTAAAGAGAAATTTCTTAGATGAGGGTGAGAAGTACACTTCTAATACAATACTGGATTTTCTTCCTGTTGTGTGGACCCTGTGTTCAATTAGATAGCTGCTTAAAATATTTAATCTAGATTTATTTAACTATAATTTAACATATAATAGTCCCAGTTACCAGATCTATACTTTTTCACTAAGTATGTTATCTTTTGTAATCATATCTAAAGTTAATGTATCTGAAAAGTTTGACCATGTTTCATCAGCACTAGTATCATTGGCGAATGTAAAACATACAGAGTTCCCAAAGCTTTTTAATCATTCCCAATTCTAAGATATGCTAATTTTAGTTTCAAACAAATTCAACATATATATTTTTGGTATGAACTTCATTTTAAAAAGTTCCATTTCAAGGTCTTGTGGCTTCCTGATTAAAATTATGAACATAAGCTGTTAAAAAACATAAAATGTATGCACAATGAAATATTTTGTCCACCGACATCCAAATTCTCTCAATATGTCTTACATTTTCTAGCCTCCATTCTCCATTTAATGTTGCCTTAACTCAAGGGGATTAATGATAAACACTGTCTTTCTCAAAGATTTTTTTTTCCAAATTCAATAAAATAAAATAAAATAAAAGCCAAGTCAGATTAAAATAATTCATTTCTGTTTGCTGGAAAACTCAAGTTGATCATGCTGTGCTTTAAACTATTTCGAGAATTTGATATGCTCTCTACTTTACAGAGTTTGACTCACATCTTAAGTGTACCCTGAGAAGATAACATGTTCTGGTAAATAATTTTATAATATTCAGTCAAGTTTCTACAAATCCAAAGTAACCAAAATATCTTTAGAAATCTCCAACCCTTGAAAAAACATATTATCTTGCAGATTTTGGAGTATATACACCTGTACTGGCTAGTTTTGTGTTAACTTGACACAGCTGGGGTTATCACAGAGAAAGGAGCTTCATTTGAGGAAATGCCTCCATGAGATCCAACTGTAAGGCATGTTCTCAATTAATGAACAAGGGGGGAAGCCCCCTTGTGGGTGGGACCATCTCTGGGCTGGTAGTCTTGGGTTCTATAAGAGAGCAGGCTGAGCAAGCCAGGGGAAGCAAGCCAGTAAAGAACATCCCTCCATCGCTTCTGCATCAGCTCCTGCTTCCTGACCTGTTTGAGTTCCAGTCCTGACCTCCTTGTTGATGTAAGCCAATAAATCCCTTCCTCCCCAAATTGCTTCGTGGTCATGATGTTCTGTCCAGGAATAAAAACCCTGACTAAGACAACACCCTTTCCTGTTACATATATTATGCTATTTTTTCTAAGCCCAGTTTAGAGAGATAATTATGTCTGACAGAAAATAAAGCTCATTAATTTGGACAAAGAGTTTCAATAACAGAATTTACTCTAGTTTTGGAGGGTTAACATGGTGAGTCAAAAAATGAGATGAACTGCCTTATTGTTGCTGCTCTAAGAACTTAAGAGGTTTTTTTTTGCAATGATGATTTGTGGGAATTTAAAATGGTATACATAACTACATGTGTATTGTGTGTGTGTGTGAGAGAGAGAGATTAGGATAAAGTAATTTCTATTATTATTATTATTAACAATTTTTCATACAATATATTTTGAGCATGTGTCCCATCCCTGAATACCTCCCAGACTTTTTACAACCATCATACCCACCCAATTTAATGTTCTTTCTCTCTCTTTCTCTCTCTTTTTCTTTCTCTCTCTAAATGAAAAAAGCAAAAAAGCCTGAATCAACAACAACAAAAAATCATGAAATCAAAAAGCCTCAGAAAATCACACACACAGAAAAACAAAATACACACACACACACACATACAGAGAGAGAGAGAGAGAGAGAGAGAGAGAGAGAGAGAGAGAGAGAGAAAGAGAGAGAGAAAGAGAGAGAGAGAGAGAGAAAGAAAGAGGGAGAGAAAGCCAAAACAAACAACATCAAAGAAGTCCACAAAATAACATGTGTTGGCCAACTCTCTGTAGGCATATAGTCAACTCTGGAATGTGGTTGACATGCCCAGAAATATTCCATCAGAAAAAAAAAAAGTTCTTTCATTTGCCTGAGTGTCTCAATTGAGAACAGAGTCTATGTCCATTTCCCCATCTAAGTGTTGGGATCTCATCTATCTTGAACTTGTGCAGGTTTCCTTTGTGCTACACAGTCTTGTGAATTCTTATGATCAACACCATTTTGTCTGGAAGACAATGAAGAGGAAATCATATTTTTATGAAACTTAATAAATAAGTTTTCTCCACTTCAGAATAAGAACAAATTTGTTGTTAGAGTTATAACATCTGTCTTTTCTAAGAGACCATCTCTTTACAGATATGTGTTCATTCCAACTATGAAATAACTAATATAATAATGTAAACATTTACTTATCTTCCAATATTGGTAAATATTTACAATTCAACTGATTTGGTAAATCAATTCAAAACTGACATTACCAATTTGAAAATTAAATAACTGTTTATTAAAATTACTAAAGAGTAAAAATAAGTATGATTGCTATCAGAAAATATTGACTTAATAAAATTAAGCATAAGTGAAGTAACAATTTTACTTAATATAGATTCTGTATCTCATATTCATCAATACTATTTTAAGATATTATAGTCTTATGCATCTAGAATTAGATGACATGCTGAATTTCAGTGCCTGAAATAATAATTAGAGATGGTAGATGGCTGGAAGGAAACTGGACTTGATTTTTATACTGATTGTGTTTTTATAATACTAATATTTAAATCCATTGGTTACTACAGTAAAGCTTTTTGAATCACTTTTTTTTCAAATTTTAAAATCTTATGCTACCTCTTATACTACATAGCAAGGCATTATTCAACAGATTCTTACTTTGTTAAATTGTTCTTTGTGAATGACAATGATGTGTAAGAATATTAAAGTCATCAATATACTCACCAAATACCTACAATGTTTTAATATGTTGAAGGAATTTTTATATTCTGCATCTGTTAGAAAAATATCTTAACGTTCATTAGACACATCCCTGGAAGGAATTAGGGTAATTTTTTTCTTTGAGCTAAGATATGGGTGAGTCATTCAGTAACATCTAGAATTTCCTTTTACCATGAGCATTCTTGAATCTCGACTGTCCTGACCCATGGGACAATCGAACAGGGTCTGAGAAACTATCTGTGGAGAGATTGGGGGACAAGAAACACAAAGAATGGACAGCAAGACAAAAAAAAAAAAAAAAAAAAAAAAAAAAAACAAAAAACCTCAACAAGCTGACAAATTTTGTTTTTCCCAGGCAGGTTTTATACCCATAGAAACAGGAAATGGGGAGGGAAAATGATGCAAAATCACTTTGTTTCTGGGGGAATGCACCCGTTCCCCAAAGCAGGATATTGACTAGGTAAAAAAATGTTCAGCAGGAGGAACAGAACAGAGTGGGTTGCTAAGAACCTGTCCACACGATCTATGGCTATTTGTTCTTAACTGGGGCTAGTACTTTCCTACAGAGGCCTCAACTTTTCCCACAGAAATCTCAACTAACATAGGACTTTTCCACCAAGGCCAAAACTTTGTAAGTAAGGACTCATGGCTGACAAGGCAGTTAAATTCACCCAGAGTCAGTCCCAACACTTGACTATAAATACTGCACCTGGAAATTAAAAATAATATTTATTTGCATGAGATGCAAGCATGAACATGTCTTGATTGGATTAACAACTTTTGGATTAGAATGGCTAGAAGATAAATACGAAAAGACAAATTAAAATTAAGTTAACTATTGGGTAAGTAAACCTAATTAATGTGCTTTATTGGCAAAACCAGAAACTAATATAGAGAAAACCGTCAAAGTTTCAACTTTAAGGTCAAAAGAGCTATGAAACAAAAACCTTTTTAAAAGTAGGGATGTGAAATTTTAAATTTCTTATTTGTTTAGTGTTGCATGAGACTGTAGGAAAGATAGTGACAATGGGATAGAAGTCAACGTAAGATTCAAACTCACCCAAAACATTAAAATAGACAGCATTTGCTAAATAAAAGTGTAATTTCACAACTTAGTGAGATATTTATTAGTAAAATACTATTTGAGGCAGGCGAGAGCCACAGAGCTTCTGAGGCGGCTCCATCTTCGGCTCCAGACAACCTGCCACCTTCCTGGTGAGAGCACAGGGGTCCGCCCCGCCCGAGAGGTTTGTGCCTCAGGCCCCGGCGGGAGCCTCCTTGGCTCCGGGACTCCGCAGAGGGCAGGCTGCACGGGTGAGGGTGTGGAATACAGAGGCCAACCGTTTCTGGGACTGGCGAGAGCCAGAGAGCTTCTGAGGAGGCACCATCTTCGGCTCCAGACAACCGGCCACCTTCCTGGCCGAAGCAACACAGCTTCTGGGAAAGATCCTGTTTTGGGCCTTCATCTTCAGCCAGGAGGAGGTCCAAACACCAGATAACTGTGTACCTTCCCTGAAAGAGGAGAGCTTGCCTGCAGAGACTGCTCTGACCACTGAAACTCAGAGGAGAGAGCTAGTCTCCCACGTCTGCTGATAGAGGGTAACAAAATCAACAGAGGAACAATCTCTAAACAAAGACAACTATAACAAATAACTCCAGAGATTGCCACATGGCAAAAGGTAAACGTAAGAATCCTTCTAACAGAAACCAGGACCACTCACCATCATCAGAACCCAGAACGCCCACTTCGCCCAGTCCAGGGCACCCTAACACACCTGAAAAGGTAGACCTGGACTTAAAAGCATATCTCATGATGATGGTAGAGGACATAAAGAAGGAATTTAATAACTCAATTAAAGAAATACAGGAGAACACTGCTAAAGAGTTACAAGTCCTTAAGGAAAAACAGGAAAACACAACCAAACATGTAGAAGTCCTTATAGAAAAACAGGAAAACATCCAAACAGATGATGGTAATGAAAAGAAGAAGAACGAAGACCAAAGTGTGGACACTTTACCCTTTCTTAGAAATGGGAACAAAACACCCATAGAAGGAGTTACAGAGACAAAATTTGGAGCTTTAACGAAATGATGGACCATCTAGTGATTGCAATATGCAGGGATCCATCCCATATTCAGCTTCCAAAATCTGACACCATTGCATACACTAGCAAGATTTTGCTGAAAGGACCCAGATATAGCTCTCTCTTCTGAGACTATGCCGGGGCCTAGCAAACACAGAAGTGGATGATCACAGTCAGCTATTGGATGGGTCACTCGGCCCCCAATGGAGGAGCTACAGAAATTACCCAAGGAGCTAAAGGGAACTGCAACCCTATAGGTGGAACAACAATATGAACTAACCAGTACCAGGGAGCTCTTGTCTTTAGCTGCATATGTATCAAAAGATGGGCTAGTCTGCCATCACTGCAAAGAGAGGCCCATTGGACTTGCAAACTTTGTATGCCCCAGTACAGGGGAACGCCAGGGCCAAAAAGGGGGAGTGGGTGGGTAGGGGATTGGGGGGGTGGGTATGGGGGAACTTTTGGGATAGCATTGAAAATGTAAACGAGGAAAATACCTAATAAAAAAAAACAAAAAAAAATACTATTTGAAAGCATGTGGCAATGATAACACTCTAAAGCCCAACTAAAATGTTAGCTTATCTTTGGAGTTATTAATAGTATGTCAAAATTGGCATGCTTTCCTTTGAGACACGGATGCATTTGATGAAATCATATTCTCTCTAAAATTTTCATAACATCATCACTGCTGACAAGTATGAAGAAAGCAATGACTTGACTAGCTATTGATGTTGAAGTAAGTTTGTATTTCATTTTAATTTATTTACATTCCAAGTATCCTACCTCCTGATCCCACCTCCTACAGTTCTTCAACCCATTCTTCTTCCCCATTTTCTCTGAGAGGGTGTTCCACAAGCCACCCACCCCATCTCACCTCAACATATCCTACACCAGCATCCCTGATGCAGCAAGTCTCTCCAGGATTTGGTCTATCCTTTCCTACTGGGCTGCGAAAGGCAGTGCTCTGCTACATATGTGCCAGGGGCCATGGACTAGCCCAAGTATGCTCTTTGGCTGGTGGCTTAGTCTCTCAGATCTTCCAGGGAGTTTGGGTTAATTGACACTCTTGGTAATCCTATGGGGTTGTCATCTTCTTCAGTTCCTTCAAACTTTTCCCTAACTCTTCTGTATGCGTCCAATGATTAGCTGTAATTATCTGCATCTGTTTCAGTCAGTTGCTGTTAGAGACAATAGGGGCCCTGTCTATCAATTGGAGGTGGTCTTTCCAGGTTCCATCTCCCCACTGTTGGGCATTTCGGCTAAGATCACCACCGAGTTCTGGGAGCCTCTCACATCCCAGGTCTCTGGGACTTTCTAGAGTTCCCAAGAGCTCCCCACCACCAGATTACAAGCCTGGTACCTGGATCAGACCCCCTGAAACTGGATTCTTGGATGATTTCAACTTACAAAGAATGTGTAGAGAATCAAATGTTTTCTCTGGAAGAGTACTGGCTATCACTCCTAACCACTGAGAAATCTCTCCAATTCAAGAATAGTATTTCTTTAAGACAAGATGTCTTTTCTAGAAGTCCTTAAATTGGAAATTATAGATAAAATTCTTTTGTAACGTGATGTTAAATGTCTGAGAATATGTTTCCATGTTTACCTCAAAATACTAGATTAATTTAAAATGTTAATTGTCACTAAACAACATTAATAACTATTTTTAATTCCATTTTTCATGCAGGTTATTGAAGACTAAATAAATAGTCTGATGTTATGCTGGGCGTGGTGGTGCACACCTTTAATCCCAGCACTCGGGAGGCAGAGGTGGGTGGATTTCTGAGTTCGAGGCCAGCCTGGTCTACAAAATGAGTTCTAGGACAGCCAGGGCTATACAGAGAAACTCTGTCTCAAAAAACCAAAAAAAAAAAAAAAAAAAAAAAAGAAAAAAAAAAAAGAAAAAGGAAAAAAAGAAGAAGAAGTAGTCTGATTTTATTGTGTGAATTGATGCATTTAGAATTAATGCAAAATATAACATATGATTATTCCCACAATGGAGATATCCGTAAGATATCTTATGTGATAAAATGTTTTAGCAGTGAACTATATTTTAACAGAGAGAACATTGAGAAGCCCTTAACTTGTGTCCTTTATTATCCAAAATAGGGTATATTATGTGTATGTATGTATATATGTATGTATACATTGTATGTGTGTGTCTTTCTGTGAGTGTATTTGAACTTTGTGAGGGTGCGAAAAGAAAGCGTTATGAATCAAGCAGTCAAGAAAGGGAGGGTAGGTTGTCTCCTCTGGAGTTATACATCCCAGGATTTGGCTATATTTGAAGCCAGCAAACTCTAACGATAGTCTTGCTAATATCCCCTTCTAAATTTGAGTCATATCTCTATACCCAGTGCCCAAATTGTGGCTGTATGAACAATATGTATGCTGTAAATTCAAACTCTGCCCTTGTGATTCAATAACAATCTCAGTTAACTACTAAGACATCTCTTTAGATACGCTTTTGTGAACACAGACAAATAATAAAATTCTTCTAGTTTTAGAGCTTTATGATAGCTATGAATTTCAACAAGATATCATAGGAACCTATTAATGATTAGGGGTTTGGCAAAGGTAAGTGCTTGATCATGGACCATTTTCCCCTTTGGTTAATGGCTCACATGTTGAATTATACCATATCAGCATATACATGAATATTTGTCTTAAGCACTACACAGAATAAGAAAATAAACAGAATAGGAAAGTGAATGGAAGGTAGTTTTGAGATTACTAATTAATTTACAAAATTATTTTTAAGATGGAATTTAAAATGAGAGATAGTAATGGTTAGTGAAGTTGTTAAAAAATGAAATTTTTGTGGAGAAAATAATTTTCTACTCTAGATCTTTAGGATAGTCTGTTCCAAAAGGGGAAAATAACTGGTATTGGTAAGACATAATTTTTATTTGCAGTATTCAGTAGGCTAATGCAGAAAAATCATACATTCCAAGGAAATTTGAGCAATGTAGTGAGATCCTATGGCTTAATAAGTGTTCTATTAATACAACAAGATACCATCACCAGGAAAATATTGTAAAATGAAACCATTTAATCATGACTTACTTACAGTTTCAGAGATTTAGTTCATTCTTACTGTGGTGGGAGTGCAGTAGTATGTAGGCAGACATGTTAATTTAGCAGTAGCGAGAGAATCTTCAGGTAGAAAGAAGAGAGAAACTCTGGTCTTGTAATGGACATTTTGAAATATCAAAATAATACCCAGTGTCAATACTTCCAAAAAACGTTATACCCATTTCAAAAAGGTCATACTTATCCCAACAAGGCCATACCTGCTAACTCTTTCAAATAATGTTACTCAGTATTTATTCAAATATATGAACCTTATGTGAGCCATCCTTATTCACACTGTTTCTAAATACTTTTTTTAATTGGACACTTTACTTATTTGCATTTCAAATGTTATCTCCATTCCATGTTTTCCATCTACAACCCCCATATCCCATCCCTCCCTTACCCTGATTCTATGAGGGTGCTCCCCCAACCTTCTACCCACTCCTGCCTCACTGCTCTAGCATTAGGCAAAGAGTGTGGAATACCCACGATACAACTCATGAACTACATGAACTTCAAGAGGAAGTAAGACCAAGAGTGGATGCTTCCGTCCTACTTAAAAGGGGGAACAAAATAATCAAGGGACGTAGATGATGAGAGGGAATTGTGAAGAAGAGAAGAGGGGGAGGGGAAATAGAGGGGAAGAATCAGGTATGGGAGAAGACAGGAGAGATGTTCAGAGGGTCAGGACATTGAACAGGGGTGTATAGTAAATGGGGGATGAGGAAATGGTGGTAAAAAAACAGAAAGTCCCAGATGCCAAGAAAGCAAGAGCTTCCCAGGACTCCAAATGGATGGAATTAGCTGAAATACTCCCATAAAGGGGAGGGAAAAACCTGTCAAGACTATAGTTTTTAAAGAGAGAAAATTAAGTATTTTCTCCCTCCCTCTTTCTCTGTCTCTGTCTGTCTGTCTGTCTCTGTCTCTGTCTCTCCCTCTCCTTTCCTTCCTCTCTCCCTCCATCCCTCCCACTCGGTTGTGTGGTGTGGTATGGTGGTGGTGGTGGTGGTGGTGGTGGTGGTGTGTGTTTGTGTGTGTGTGTGTGCATGTGTACACACACATGCCTGTGAAGAAATGCCATGGTGTTCATGTATAGGTCAGATGACATCAGAAGTCACTTTTATTTCTCTACAATGTAGGACATAAGAGTCAAACTCAGGCTGTCAGGGTTGGCAGGAAACACTTCACCAGTTGAACCATCTCTACTGCCCATAACTTAAAGGTCTATATCTAGTTTTGTTTAGTCTATATATAGTTTGGCTGACTATGGATTTACTTTCTTGGTGTATCCTGGCATAAAGACATTCTTCATATTTCTTGAGTAATTGAAAGAAGGAAGGAAGGAAGGAAGGAAGGAAGGAAGGAAGGAAGGAAGGAAGGAAGGAAGATAGGAAGGAAGGAAGAATAAAATTATAATTTAGAAGTGGTATGTATTTTAAAGGATGTGATATTTGAATAAGAATTGTCCCACATAGGTTTAGATATATGAACTATTGGCTCCCCCATAATCTGAGATTTAAGAACTCTTGGCTTCCCCAAAGCCTCAGACACATTAGTATCTCAGGTGGTGCTGTTTAAGAAGATTATGGAACTTGTATGTCTTAAAGCCTTGCTGGAGGAAGTATGCAAATAGAGACAGGCTTTGAGAGTTTATTACATCTCCCCACATCCAGTTCCCTCTCTGTTTTCTGTATGTGGCTGGAGATGTAATCTCTCACCTTGCTGCTATACCTGCCCACTGACTCCCCTGCCATTGTGAACTATCCCTCAATATTAAGCAAAGAAATAAAAAAATAAAATAAAATAAAATCCCTATCTTCCATAAATCACTTTATGTCATAGTATTTTATCACAACAAGGTAAAAACTAAAATAGAAGACTTCCTTGGAATGTAAGCTGCTGTACATTAAGTTAAAATAATGAAGTCATTAGGCAAATCAATACTGAAAAAGGACTTTACTGAAAAAGGACTACTGAAATCCCCATAATTTTATACTTTAGCAAGTATTACAGCAGTGATGTTACTTTCAGAAATGTACTATGGTTATATAAAGTATTACTATTAAAGGAAAAATATATAAATGGTATATGAGAACTCTATCCTGACAATGTTTCTGCATATAAAAAATTAATCTAAAACAAAAATTGAAGATTAAATAATTAAGCTTGAGATATTCCTTCCTTTAATGAATATTCAGTAGGGACATATAATTTAGGAGAAATAACAGATATTTCGAACCTTTGTTTCATAAGGCTTCTGCTACTCTGAAAATGTTTATGCAAACTGAGACGCCCAAAATAAAAATCAGTAAAGAAAATTTTATTTGAACATTGACATTCTTATTATGGACCACACATATATAAAGAAATTAAAATTGTAACATAAATATTTATCTTGCTAACATTTAAAATATTGAGTAATGAAGTATATGTGCATATTTTACTGCCTTGAAACAGAATTTCAACAATTACCTTAGGCTGTTTTTTTATCTCAAAGGCCTACTGTCTTAGCCTTACAAGTATGGCTGTAGCTATGAGTATTAACTACCACACCAGTAAGAATTGTTTTAGATATTTACAAGAAAACTATTAGCTGGGATATAGGTATCTGCACCGTAGATTTTGTAAGAGAAAGAAGAATAAAATTTTAATAAATTAGAATGTGCTAAAAAATTCAGTTTTGTTGCTCATTTCCTAAACTGAAAAAAGAATCATGATTTATATAACATATATCCAGGATTATGTGTATAAGATTGTGTGTATTTGTGTGTGTGTGTGTGTACGCACACATGCACATGCACACATGTGTGCACGTATCTAACTTATTTCTAAACATATAGCTTACTATAACTCTTCAAAATAAATATCAGTTAACTCACAAAATGTCATGTTTACATGATATTAGTTCAATTTTTAGGGTAGAAACCTAGATGTCAGAAAAGTTAGTATTTTTTTTTATATTATCAAGATAGTTATATACCCTAGAGTATGTTTGACTTTTTCCCTTTAACATAGAAATCAATAATGGTTTGAAAAGTTGGTACTCTTTTTCAAACTTTTTGTTTGATCTTCCTGAGTTTTAAATCATGCACCCTAGTCCCACTTATCTCCTCATCACCTTGTATCCTGCTTCCACCATTGCAACCACCCCAACAGAATAAGAATCTCATTGTGGAATTTGTAGTGTCACAGTGTATATCCCACAGTGTGCCCTTTTATCTACACTTCTTTGTTTCCAAGTTGTTCATTTAATGAGTCTTAAGAGGCCTCTGCCTTCTACTATACAATCAGTACTAATGCATAACTGTAACTCCTCTCAGATATTCTGTTGTTGCCCTTTGTCATGGAGATCCTGTAGTATAGGATTTGTAGGGTGGCCATTTTAATCTATTTCAGCAGTTCACCAATGGGGGTCAATGTTGTGGTGGGGCAATTCAAGGCCCAGGATCTGGGCCTGAGAGTTATCTGGCTAATCAGACCACCAGCTCTGCCACACTACCACTATCTGGGAGAGCTTTCCTACCCTTCCCAAGCTTCCCTTTCCAAAGTTGCAGCCAACAAGGGGCAGAAACAACTTTCCTGCTACCATAGTCTCAGTGCTGTCTCATTGGTGCCCCTGCCATCAAAGCCAGCTTTACTGTGCTGCCCAGACAAGGTAAAGGGGTCATCCTCCTAAGTGCTACAGCAGGTAAGGGATGGAGCCAGGTCTCTAGCTCTCACTCCCTCTGAGCATGCTCACCAGTAATCCCCCAAACCAGGGCCAGCTCCCTCCCTGCTGCTCAGATGAGGTGCATGGCCTACTCTCCCAAATGCTGCAAGAGGTGATTGGGACATCTTTCCCGGGCTCATGACCCCATCAGGGACAGTTCTCCTGCCAAGGGTGGTGAGGGCAAAAGGGAGGGAAGGGGTCTATCCTTTGTCCAAACCACTGCACAGCAAACAAGAGGTAGGACCAGGTTTCCCATGTCCATGCCCTCTAGGCACCTGATCAGAAAGCCCCAAATCTAGGGCCAGCTCTACTCTGCTGCTCAGTCAAGGAAGGCTGTCACTAGAGGCAGGTTTTGAGATCATATATGCTCGTATCTAGCCAGTGTGTAGACAGCCTCTTTTTGCTGCCTGTGGATGAAGATTTAGAGCTCTTGTCTTCATCTCTAGCTCTAACAAAAGATCTTCCTGAACACTACCATGCTCCTCGGCAAGACAATAATGGAATAAACCTCTGTAACTGTATGTCAGCCCCAGCAAAGTGCTTTGCTTTATAGGAATTACTGTGGTCATAGTGTCTTTTCATAACAACAAAACCCACATTTCAACACCTTCCATCCTTACCCTCCAATTCTTTCTCTACATTTCTTTCTCACGTTCACATTTTACTTTATACTCTGTGATAGTGATTAGAAGGTCGAGGTAATAGTAAATAAACAGTAAATTACTAAAATTTCTTTTTGTTAATTTAATCAACATTTTATTATTTTTACCACAAAAGTAACACTGTTCTTGTCTAGAATACAAACAAAATCTCAAAGTAAAATGAACTATAATAAGAGGATATTAGCCAAAGAAGTACAGATTTCCTAGGATACAATCCACAGAACTCAAGAAACTTAACAACAAGAAGGGCCCAAGTGAGAATGCTTCAATCACCCTTGGAAGGGAGAAGAAAGAAATCACACGAGGCAGAGAAAGAGAGAGGGAGAGAGAGAGGGAGAGAGAGAGAGAGAGAGAGAGAGAGAGAGAGAGAGAGAGAGAGAGAGAGAGAGAGAGAGAGAGACCTAGGTGGGAGATGGGAGGGGGAGGAAAAAAATGAACACATTCAGGTGTGCGAAGGCAGGAGAGAAGCCCTGAGGGCTAGCAGCCCTCCCAAGTCCACCTGCCCAGAGCATAGGAGGAACTCTGGCCAGATGTGGGCTATCCTCCCTACCCCTCCTTCCCCTGCCCCCTTAGTTTCCACATATTTGGTTCTAAATTTTCATTTTTTATTAAATCTATGACAATCCTAGAACTGAGGTATCACAGAACTGGTTCATCCTTGTTTTCTGCAATGATCACTTTTCATAATATTAAAAGAGCTGGAGTTCTACTCATCCCTCCATGTTAAAATTAACCAGGTCCTAAGATTGCTGTTTTTACTGACGGCATGTGCTGTTGTTCCCAGCTCATGTCTCCATTCAGAGATCAAAAACCTGCAACAGCCTTATGACTTGACTTGGACAATTGAGAATCCTGAAATGGGTTACTGGGCCCAACAGGCTAATACAGAAAAGCCACTTGGGATTCCGTGGTTTCCATATTTAATGTTTGATCTGTGCCGGCTGGCACCCAACAGATTTTACAGCATTCATACCCTAAGTAGACTTAGGGAGACTCTTTATATGCCTGGGGGAAAGAGGACTGTGGCACATGGGGAACCAGAACAATTCTATTATGCTTCTTGGGGTTGTGAAACATCGGGATGGAACGTATCAAAGGAAGATCTTATCACAGTCGCCTGACAGGGGAGGGAATCTGAAGTTCAACTTAAGTTAACCAGCCTAGGAAAGCAGGAAAAGGACTGGGAAACTGGGAAACCTTGGGGCCTCCTACTTTATATAATTGCGGGGAAAGACTTAAACTCATTTTTACAATTAGGCTCCTGATAAAACCAATAGTAAACCCCCTGACTGTGACTGTAGGACCAAACCGAATTCTGGCAAACCCTAAACCTATACCAAGAGGTCTTGCCCTGAAAAACCTATGCCAAAGTCCATTCTCAGACCAGTGTTTGTTGACCTCCCAGTCCTTCCCCAGCAGGGGGCCCCTGGTAGATCTGCTCTGGTCAATAATGCTAAAACCCTTTCAGTTTTTGACCAGCTCCCAACCAGAGCTAACCATCTCCTGCTGGCTGTGTTATTATGCCAGAACCCCTTTTTATGAACGTGTTGGATTTATATATAAATATGAGTCCGAGAGACACACTGCATGCAGATGGTCCCAGGAAGGCGGAGCCTTAACCCTGCAGACCATTTCAGGACAGGGGAACTGCCTGGGAAAGTTCCCTTATTACATCAGCATCTTTGTAACCAAAATACCCCCATGGTTCATTCCAAGTGGGTTATTTCCCCCAAACAGGCATGGTGGGCCTGTTCAACGGGGTTGACTCTGTGTGTGCATGGAGAGGTTCTTAATTCCCCTACTGCAAAGGAGTTCTCTATTCTAGTCCAATTGGTGCCATGCATAACCTACTATTCTGAAGAAATAGTGCTGAAGAATCTAATAGGGCATGTTGAGGGAGACCTCAAAAGACAGAAGAGAGAAACTACTTCCCTAACGTTGGCTATAATTTTGGGAGCAGGGCTACCTGGAGCAGGCACTGGGATAGCAGCCCTAACATTGCAAGAGAATAACTATACAGCCTTAAATTAGATACAGATCAAGACAGCCAATGCTTAGAAAAATACATTGCACACCTAGAGTGAAATGTAGATTCCCTGGCTGAGGTAGTTGAACAGAATAGACAGGGTTAGACTTTGTTTTCCTGCATCAGGGAGGCTTGTGTGTTGATGTATTCGAAGAATGTTGGTTTTGTGTAAATCACTCTGGAATCATCAAAGAATCACTAGCTAAGGTTAGAGAAAGCATAGAGAGGTGCCAAAGAGAACAAGAAAACTCCAAAAGCTGGCATCATTCCCTATTTGAAAATTCCCCAAGGTTAACTACTCTCATTTCCACAATTACAGGGCCCCTTATAATTTTTTTTTGTTGCTGCTCACATTTGGGCCATGCATAATCAAAAAGCTTTTGCAGTATATAAAGCAGAGATTAGGGACTATTCAACTGATGGTGATGAGGTCCCAGTACAAACCAGTTAGCACAGACGATTTACGCCTATAAAGAGTCCAAGATTGGCCTCTAGCGTCACCAAAAGGAGGGGAGAATGTTGTAACCCTCAGATTACTGATACTAGGGAGACTTCAGTGTTGTACAGACAGAGGCTCCCAACCTCCTTTCCCCCTTCCCCCTTCCCCTGAGGCTATGCAGACAGCAGACAGGTCCTTTCTGTGCTCATCCTCCTCAAGCAGCCTGGGCTGCCTCTCCCTCCCCTAGAGTTACAATGACAGGGCTCATAATGAGGACACATTCTCTCTGCCTCTGTGTCTGCAAAAACCAAAACTCCTGCTGGAAAGAACTCCAAGTACCTATCCCTGAGACCTTAGAAAAAAAGCAAGCTCAAGGGAGACCATGGAAAAATTAAAAGGTAAGCAGAGGTCAGGTCACAGACAGTTAAAATTGGCCATAAAGTTAGTCCTTGAACAGACACTCATTACCCACCACCCACTTCAGTACTATTACACCTTCTAGTCACGCTTTCTGTAAATATTCACATAATTCCTATACTGTATATAAACCCAGTGTTTTTTGGACTCAAGGTCACTTGCCAGCATTCATGCAGTGAGTGCTAGATGGTCGAACTAAGTTTGAACTTGAAAATAAGGTTTTTTTTTGTGAGTTTCAGTAGACTTTGCAATTCTTGGGCTCATCTGGGTTTCCTGTGGACCCAGAACATAACATACTTAGCTATTAAGAATGAGGACATCAAAAAAAAAAAAAAAAAAAAAAAGCAAAAGCAGAAGCAAAATCAAAACCAACTACAAAAACAACAACAACAACAACAACAACAACAAAATGAGGACATCCTGAGCATTATAGGCAAGCAGAAGGAACTAGAAAATACCATGGTTAGTGAGGTAACTCAGACACAAAAGAACATTCATGGTATGTATTCACTAACAAATGGATATTAGCCAAATACCCAAAACGAAACCAAACCAAACCAAACAAACAATAACAAAAAATACAGAATACACAGTATAGAGTCCACAGAACTCTAAGAGCTCAACAAGTTAAAGTACCCAAGTGAAGACGCCTCAGTCCCAATTGGGAGGGAGAAGAAAGCAACCACAAGTGGGGATGGTAGAAAGAACATGGGAGGGAAAGTGGAAAGGGGTAGAGTGGGGGATGGATTCTGATCTGGTATTGGATAAAGGAAAAAGACTGAAGTCTTGAGGGCCAGCAGAAAGAATGGAAATAGGCAAACTCAGGAAATAGGATGTTTCAAGGATGCCCTAGAATGCACCAGAGACCTGGGAGGTGAGAGATTCCAGCTTCTGGCTATTATAAATTAGGCTGCTATGAACATAGTGGAGCTTATGTCCTTATTACAAGTTGAAACATCTTCTGGGTATATGCCCAGGAGAGGTATTGCTGGATCTTCCTGTAGTACTATGTCCAATTTTCTGAGTAACCATTAGACTGATTTCCAGAGTGGTTGTACCAGCTTGCAATCTCACCAATAATGGAGGAGTGTTCCTTTTTCTCCACATCCCTGCCAGCATTTACTGTCACCTGAATTTTTGATCTTAGCCATTCTGACTGGTGTGAGGTGGAATCTCAAGGGTGTTTTGATTTGTATCTCCCTGATGATTAAGGCTATTGAACATCTTTTTGCTTCTCCTACATTCTGTATTCCTCAGTTGAGAATTCTTTGTTTAGCTCTGTACCCCATTTTCAATAGGGTTATTTGATTTTTTTGGAATTCATCTTCCTGAGTTCTTTATATATATATTGGATATTAGTCTCATATATGATTTAATATAGGTAAAGATCCTTTCCTAATCTTTTAGTGGCCTTTTTGTCTTATTGACTGTGTCTTTTGCCTTACAAAAGCTTTGCAATGTTCTGAGGTCCGGTTTGTGGATTCTCAATCTTACAGCACAAGCCATTGCTCTTCTGTTCAAGAATTTTCCCCCTGTGCCCATATCTTAATGGCTTTGATCCACTTTCTTCTCTATAAGTTTCAGTGTCTCTGGTTTTATGTGGAGTTCCTTGATCCACTTAGACTTGATTGAGCTACTTTTTCTTTCTTTTCTAGATATATTGGAATTTTTGCTAATATTCATTGTAGAACAATATGGGAAATGTTCGTAAAAACATTCCTAAATGTTCCATAACCTTCCCAAACATTGTCTCTAGCTGGAGACCTACTGTTTAAATATATTAGCCTACTCAAAATATTTTATATTCAAATCATAATAAGACTGAAGCTATGGTGACAGCTAGAGGCATAAATTGCTTCTGAGTAAAAATTTCACACAAAATTGACAACTTTGACCATAGAACAGGAGCTTAGTTAACATGTCAGTGGTGGGCATAAATATACCACCTCCTGTTTAAACGTGTACATTGTGTTTAAACTGTAAGACAGATTTCGCAACACCTATTCCCTTGTTTCTCTTCCCAATATTTCATTATTGAAAAAAGCTTCTTTGTCTGAATTTTTTTACTTGTCTATTTGGTTGTTATATAGGAGATAGGTGGCCAGGCATATTACTTCTATGACTTCTACCTTTGTGATTGCTAGTCTTAGTTGTTAACTTTACTGAATAGGGTACTAAGTAAAAGTGAAAAGCACTGGATATAACTATAAGTGATTTTTGGTTCATTGCCTCATTTGAGGTCTAAAAACCTATCCTAACTCTGGGCCACATATTCTTGTGCTAGCCTATGTAAAGCACATAGAAGACCCCTTTGGTTTTTGCCTGCTTGTCTTCATTCTCACAGGTATGCTTGTTCTTTTGAAGGTTTTAAAGTATATTTCTTTGAGAGCCCAACATATACTTAAGAACATCTGGGAAATTCAGTCCTGTGGACAGAAGATCTATTGGATTTCTTGACTTTTTGACCATAGACATCTATTTTTAAATACCTGGGCTGGACCACAGTGTATAAATCCCTCTACACACACACACACACACACACACACACACACACACACACACACACACACACATATAATTATTTCAGTTTTTTCTTTAAAGAATTTTGACTACCATACTACCATAAACCTAAAACCTCTAAAATTAAATTTATCTTCCTATATCCAATAACTTTCATGCTCCTGTTTTGAAGATATTTTAAACTATGTCATACTATCCTTTTATTAATTATTTTATTTATTTATATTTCAAATGTTATCCCCTTCAGCATACCCCCTCCATGAGGACCCTACCACACTTCCCTCCTTTCTCTAAAAGGTTACTCTCCCACCCACCTCTCTAGAATTCCCCTTTTCTGAGGACATAAAGCTTCCACAGGACAAGCACACACCCTCGTCGCATTGAGGCCAGACAATGCAATCCTCTGCTACATATGTATAGTAGGGGTCATGGACTAGTACATGTACGCTCTTTGGTTGGTGGCTTAGTACCTGAGAATTCTGGAAAATCTAGTTTTTTCATGCTGTTGTTCTTCCTATAGGGTTGCAATTCCCTTCAGTTCCTTCAGTCTTTCCCCAAACTCTTCCATAGGGGTTCCTGGGTTTAGACCAATGGTTGGCTGTAAATATCTGCATCTGTCTCAGTCAGTTGCTGGCATAGCCTCTTTTAGGACAGTCATGCCATGTTCCTGTCTGAAATCATATCTTGGTCAATAAACAAATGGGACCTCCTGAAACTGAAAAGGTTCTGTAAGGTAAAGGACACTGTCAATAGGACAAAATGGCAACCTACTAACGGAGAAAAGATCTTTACTAACCCCACATCTGATCAAGGGCTAATATTCAAAATATACAAAGAATTCAAGAAGCTAGACTCCAGAAAATCAAACACCCTAACGAAAAAATGGGCTCTAGAGCTAAACAAAATTCTCAATTGAGGAATCTCTAAAGCCTGAGAAGTACCTAAAGAAATGTTCAACATCCTTATTTATAGTGAAATACAAATCAAAACCACCCTGAGATTCCATCTTACACCAATCAGAATGGTTAAGACCAAAATGTCAGGTGACAATAGCTGCTAGAGCAAATGTAGATAAAAAGAATACTTTATCGTTGCTGGTGGGATTGCAAAGTGTTTTCCAGATTCCATAATCTGGAAAACAATCTGGCATTTCTTCACAAATTTGGAAATAAGTCTATCTGAATATCCATATATACAACTTCTGGGCATATATCCCAAAATGCTCTACCATATCATAAGTAAACCTTCGGTGTTTACAGCAGCCTTAATTATAATAGCTGAATGCTGGAAACAACCCAGATGTCCTTCAACGAAAAATAGATACAGAAAATATGGTACATTTACCAAGTGAAAGACTACTCAAGAGCAGGCAGATTTCTAAGTTCAAGGGCAGCCTGGTCTACAGAGTGATTTCCAGGACAGCCAGGGCTATACAGGGAGATCCTCTCCCAATAAAACAAAACAAAACAAAACAAAACAAAACAAAACAAAACAAAACAAAGCAAAAACAAAAACAAAAACAAAAAACAAAAACAAAAAACAAAAAAGACCACTCGGCTATTCAAAATGAGGACATAGGATTTGTTTTTGTTTTTTTGTTTGTTTTTTTTTTTTTTCAGGAAAATGCATGGAACTAGAAAATATCCTGAGTGAAGTAACCCAGACACCAAAGGAGATATGTATGAATATATGGTATGTACTCACTGATAAGTGGATATTACCCAAAAAGTTCAGAATATCCATGAAGAATTCACAGACCATATGAAGCTTAAGAAGAGGGAAAGCCCAAATGTGGATGCTTCAATCTCCAATCTCACTTAGAACATTGAACAACATAATCATTGGAGGCAGAGTTATGGAGGGACATGTGTGAAACACGGGAGGTGGAGGGAAAAAAAGGAGGCAGTAGCTGGTATGAGGAAGACAGGAAAGAAGCCCTGAGGGCCAAGAGAATGAATAGAAATATCTAGTAGTGTGGCGTGGGGAATGGGAAGAACCACTACTAAGTCCCAGACAGCATGGTTGTGAGGCTCTCAGGGCCCAATGAGGATGACATTAGACGAAATGCCCAACAGCAGTGTGATAGAACCTGAAGAGACCCTTTCATGTATAAAGTAAAATGGTTCTATTTTAATATATAGAAACGTTCATATAATTTTTGACCTTAGATATGCATAGGTGTTCTATTATATTGTTTCATGTGTGGTAAATTATGATTATGAGGGCATATCTCTGATGTAGATCCAGTTTGATTATGGTGATTTTTTTAATGCAGTATGAATCTTTTTTCTACTACGTTTGCAAACCTGGAAACTACTTTTGAAAGGAGAGAACCAGCTTCTGAAAGTTGTCCCATGACCTGCACATTGATGATGTGACCTATGCAACCACAGAAAGGAAAGTATATCAGAGAAACACAAATGCAGATACATTTGCAAAATAAATTCTGTAGTCTGGTAGAACTCATTGCTAAATCCATCTAGTCCTGAACTTTTATGATACTTTCCCTGCCATGATACCATTACCACATTTCAAGAACATGAGTTCTTATTTGGTTTTCTTTTATCCCCTTCATTTAAATATGTAGGTAATATATACCTATAATTTTTTTTCAGTTTCTTCAAGATTTTATAATTTTTGTATTATTATTTCAGAATATTATTTTATGTCTCATTGAATTTCTTTGGTATATTTTAGACTCTTTCTGCAGACAACTGAAATAATGGCTAGTGTTTTATTGTTTTATGGTAGTGCTTAATTAGTTACTGAATAGGTTAAACTCCTTGCTGCTATCTGGAATCTAAGAACACTGGGAAAAGGATTTAGCTATATTAGAATACAATCTTAAAAGGCAATACAATAAGATAATACTATATAGAGTGCACGTGGATCCATACACTAGACTAAGGTGGATTTGGAAAATTAATTTTATGGGTTCGGGGAAGAGCCAAAGATCCAGGAGTAAGATTCTTTGAAACTCTTTCCTCATGAGAAAGCTTTCAGACTTTCATCTGTCAAGCTAACTCCACTGGAGTCCCATGGCAGTATATGTTGGAGTATACTTGGTTTTGTTGATTTCTGTACTGTACTGTTCTTAGCAATAAACTGCCATCTAGTAGTATCATTTCTACCCCTGAGAATAGAACTACCAACCACCATGTCTTCCATAGTCCACATTTAAATTTTCTACAAAGTTTGTGACATATTCACTCTTCTAAGTTATAGATTATTTTACTCAAACTTTCTGCATAAGATTACTCCAGTGACTCAGAATTACAATTCCTATGATTTTTGAATCTGCACTGTAGCTCAATCTCTAAGGATGAAAAAAAAAAAAACACATCTCAAGATGGATTCAGGTTGTAGCATCCAGAGAAATGTCAATGATATAATGGATTTTTCTCTTCTTTAAGAGAGAATCTATGTGACAAAAATATCTTTGTAACAGATTCAAACAGTAAGAGATTGCATTTCTGGCTCAGACTACATGTTTATGTGTGTGTGTGTATAAATACATATAATGAATTTTGTTATGCTTGAGGTGTGTAGTTTCCTTCTAACTTGTATTATCCATGTGATTTTCTTAAAGGTTAAATTCTGGCAGTTATATTTATTGTTCATAATAAAAGGTGGGATTTCTTAAAAATCATATTTGTATTTCTGAGCACATGCTGAATTTACAGTGTTGCTTTTTTTAGATTTGCCATTTGTGTTATTTTGACTTTGTTCTCTACCTGGCTGACTTCTAGAGATGAATATTAATTATCTACACTGTTTCCCACGTTTTCCTGACTCTAAGCCTAATATAGATATAATATTTCTATATTATATGTAGAAAGGAAATAAAAATTACCAATTATCCCTGTATTCTCCAATTAGAATGAATTCTAAAATTCTCCAAGTATTAATTGTCATTTCATTGGTGAGATGAAATATTTGAATTCAGATTCTACTTTCTGAAAAAAAAAATTCCACCTATCTCTTTTATTTATTTTTATTTTTGCTATTTCTTTTCCAGAAGTATTTGCTGTGGCCAATTTCTGAATCTTTAAAGTTTTGCAACACTGGCTGGATTGGCTCTAGACTTTCCTCACCATCAAATTTGGATTCAGTTTTGTCTTCTTGGCTCAGTTGTTTATTTTCCATTCATCTTTCTTATTACTTTGTTCTTTCATGTGAATTCACAGCTGGTCACTTGATGTTAAGTAACTAATTTGGTTCCTTTATTGGCAAAAAAAAACAGACACTGTATTTATGATAAATTTTAGATTAATAAAGTCAGTGGCCTTTATAAAAATTATAAACTGAATTGTAGTGGGTTTGACCTAATGCTGCTTACATTATAATTTTCTGCATGTACAACACTGAGGGATTCTGCTCTGAGTTGGTTTTGATTGGTAAATAAAGATTCAACCAGGTAATGGCTGGCCAGGGCAGACAGAGGTAGGACTTTTAAGGTTCCAGAGTTTAAAACAGAGAGGAAGTAGTACAAAGGAGATCCATCAGGCTGGGAGAAGAAGAGGTGAAATGCCATACCTGAGAAGAGTGGAGGGCAGGAGTCATAGCCAGCATTTTAAGGTGCTGGAAGAGTATGACCCAGTTTGGCAGCTCTCTGGTTCCAGGGCAACAATGGTAACATATAGAAGTTAGTAAGTAATAAGCTGGATTGTCAGTGGGAGGTTGATTAACCGCATGGAGGCTAGAAAATGGCCCAACTGTTACACTGTTTAAAGCATAACAAAGTATAAAATTTCTGTGAGTTTTTTTTTTTTTTTCATAAGGGAGTGCAAATCATTGGGGCAGGTAACAGGAACATGCCACTATGATTTATACATAAAAATATTGTTACACTGAATATAATAAAAAATAAGTTCAGGAGTACTAATGAATTTTGTACTTGTTATATTTAATATTATCATATACATATACAGTGAGTTAATTGTCAATATTCTTTAAACTCATTATAAAATACCATAACTGTATCAAGTAATAGATGATATTTCAGTAGTTGTAATCAGTTCACTATTATTTATACATATAAAACATGTATAAGACATATTTGTGACATACACCTTAATAAAAGAAAGGTAATACAAATTTTACAAATATTACAGAACTCTGCCTATGTTTTCTGGATGCTCTTAAATGCATATTAATACAAAAAACAGCCAAGAATCCCTGCCATTGAAAAATTAATAAAGTTGTAGTACAATTTACCCTATTGATCCATGAAACTCATTGTACTATAGAAGACATATTTCATAAAGTATAAAATAGGTGAATTAGAGAGTTTTAGTTACTTTTCTGTTGTCATAATAAGACACTGTGGCAAATACAACTTACAAATAAAGAGTTTATTAGGGGTTTATTCTTGGTTTCAGTGGCTTGGAATCCATGGTCATCATAATGGAAAGCATAGCAGCAAGTAGACCCACATGGTATTGGGATAACAATTTGAAGGCAGACAGAGTAATCTAACCAGGAATGGTAAAAGCTTTTACATCTCAAATCCCATCCCCAGTGACACAAATTCTTCAACAAGGTCATATTAACTAATTATTCCTAAAAATTTACACTAACATAGGATCAAGTACTCAAATATTTGAGCCAAATGAGATCATTCCCATCCAAAGAAGCCCCCAAAGCATACTTATTTTGTTTTTCAGATCATCTGTTAATGTGTTTCTTTATTGTCTGTTTTGGTGTTTACTTTTAATTATCATCTTGACACAAACTAGAATCACTTGATAAAGCAATCAGAATTGTGTGGATAAAACTGACATATGGGCCAGGCATGGTGGCACACACATTTAATCCCATAACTTGGAAGGCAGAGGCAGGCAGATTTCTGAGTTTGAGGCCAGCCTGGTCTACAAAAGGAGGTCCAGGACAGCCAGGGCTATACAGAGAAAGCCTGTCTCGAAAAAACAAAAAAACAAAACAAACAAACAAAAAAGACTGACATACGTTTGTGAGGAACTGTCTTGATTATTAGTTGATGCAGGAACACCCACCCTGAATATAGTTGACACAATTTTTTATTTGGGCTGTGGACTCTTCTGTGAATGTAAAAATTAGCTAAGTTCAGCCTTATTTATAATAGCTAGAAGCTGGAAAGAACCCAGATGCCCCTCAACAGAGGAATGGATACAACAAATATGATACATTTACACAATGGAGTACTACTCAGCTATTAAAAAGAATGAATTACGAAATTCCTAGACAAATGGATGGACCTGGAGGGCATCATCCTGAGTGAGGTAACCCAATTACAAAAGAACTCAAATGAAATGTACTCACTGAAAAGTGGATATTAGCCCAGAAACTTAGTATAGTGAGATATAAGGTACAAGACGCAAAACACATGAAACTGAAGTAGAACGAAGACCAAAGTGTGGACACTTTGCTCCTTCTTAGAATTGGAAACAATCACCCATGGAAGGAGTTACAGAAACAAAGTTTGGAGCTGAGACAAAATGATGGACCATCTAGAGACTGCCATATCCAGGGATCCATCCCATAATTATCCTCCAAACGATGACACCATGGCATACACTAGCAAGACTTTGTTGCAAGGACCGTGATATAGCTGTCACTTGTGAGACTAGGCCGGGGCCTAGCAAACACAGAAGTGGATGCTCACTGTCAACTATTGGATGGATCACAGGGCCCCCAATGGAGGAGCTAGAGAAATTACTCAAGGAGCTAAAGAGATCTGCAACCCTATCAGTGGAACAACATTATGAACTAACCAGTACCCCAGAGCACTTGACTCTAGCTGCATATGTATCAAAAGATGACCTAGTCGGCCATCACTGGAAAGAGAGGCCCATTGGACTTGCAAACTTTATATGCCCCAGTACAGGGGAACGCCAGGGCCAAAAAATGGGAATGGGTGGGTAGGGGAGTGGGGGGGGGAGGGTGTGGGGGACTTTTGGGATAGCATTGGAAATATAATTGAGGAAAATACGTAATAAAAAAAAAAAAGAAAAAAAAAGTAGCTAAGTCGCCAGAACATACAAGGATATACTCATTTCTCAATCCTTCTGAATGCAGACATGTGACCATCTAGCTAGGCAACTTTCATTTGATGAAAAGTGACAAATTGTAACTTCTAATTACAAGCCAAATTAAGCCTTTCTCCCTAAGATGGTCTGTTTAGAGCATTTTATTGTAGTAATAGAAATAAGACTGGAAGACTCATAAAGTAACAAGACAAAGTTATAAGTTCTCATCATGTACTTTACAAGTTCTGTGGCATCTTTTACACACAATAATTTCTACACACCGTTTGATTAACATGGATGTTTGCTGAAATTATAAACAAAAAGACTAGACCAACTTCAGGCACCCCAGGTAACATTCCACTCTAGGCTCTAGGCTCACCAACTCCCCTTCAAGTATTTTGAACAACTATAAAGTGCAACCCATGACCTGACTCCATATTCCTTTTCACAATTTGATCTGAAGTTCACTGCTTTTTTTTTTTGGAGGCTGTATCTAGGGAACCCAGAAGTAATATTGACACCCAAAACCTCAGAAGACAGAGGAGTCACAAAACTCTCAGCAAAGACACACTCCTGGACCTGAAGACTTCCTGGTCACTAGAACCCCAAGGCATTAAGACCAGAAAACCTGGAAGAAACAGAGACCAAGGGAATGAAAACATCAACAACAACAACAACAACAAAAAAAAACAAAAACAAAAACAAAAAAAACAAAAACCCATGCATCTGACAATTACATATGTAGAAATCAGTATCTAAACCTATAATAATCTCAAAATTCATGTAGCTAGAGGACAATCTAAGAACACACTCAACAACAATTTGGGAAACCTGACAGCACTTAGCCACAGATGCCTTACTGTAGAACACTCTGGCTGTTCCATCACAGGTGAAGCACAAGAAAATGATCTTAAATCCAATTTTATGGAGATGGTAGATGTCTTTAAAGAAGAACTGCATAAGTCCCTTAAATAAATAGAGGCATGCACAATGAAACAGGTGAAGTAATTCAATAAACTGTTTAAGACCTGAAAGTGGAAATAGAAAAAATAAAGAATGAAAAAAGTCGATAGGAGAGAGAAAATGTAATGAGTGACTTTCTGAAGATAGTCCAACATTTTGGACAGACGTGATGGATCTCTGAATTGCAAGGCCTTCATACATTTCATTTGAGGATTTGATCTTTCCTCTAAGTATTCTAGAGTATAATTTTCCCTGGCATATAGTCCATCCTATTTGATGCAGATCAACAAACATGTACTCTCTTGTAGTAATGCTATGTAAATAAATTAATGATTTCTTACTACTTTATATAATTTTATAGAATTACTAAATGTACATAAGTAATTTTGAGCCCTTTATTGAAAAGCTGCAGTTGAAGTTCTGTAAGCCTTCTTGTGTCACAGACTAATTGCATTAGGATAAAATGCAGGCTTAGAACAAATTTATAATCAGAGAAACTATTCCTTCTATGAGAGATATGAATGCACTATCTGATAAGTATTTTCATAAACTGAGAATGGAAATTTTCTAGGACGTTCAAAGACAAAAGATAAAATATTGACTAGATTTATCTATACAAAACTTCAAAATGAATGAGACACTAGGCAGATGATTGACCCCTTGACATAAAATTTATTTAAAACTTGTATGAACTTGTGGAGTGACTAGCAGCTAATGAATATATAATTAATAACAACTCACAATGGACTTGCAGGTAAACATTCTTCCTGACATTCCTTATGTGATTTATTGACTTGTATTAATGTTGTGAACTTGCTAGTACCTTTTATAAAATAGAAGCTTGGAATACCATATGATCATGTATCCAGAGAAAGTGTAAAAATTGAATACAACAGGAAATAGGTTCCACCTTTTCTCTCTCTCCTAGAAATGAAGTCTAAGTCCTTCTTTTGAAGTGAGTACTTTTTCTTGTGAATGTGAATTTCTCTGGCTACACAAGTTTAAAGAACTTTTAGCACTTAGCAGGGAAGGCAGTGTGTCCTAACTCAATACTCCACTATTAAACCACAGGTATTAATCATCAGAGGTGGGCAAATTTAACCACAAAATAAGCCAGAAAGTTTTAAGCTTCCAGAAGCCATCAGCTTTCAACCATCAGGGCAATTAGAAGGAAATTTAAAAAGGAAAGAGGAATTAAAGATTTTCTAGAATTCAATGAATTGCACAAAATTCCAAGTAAATGGGGTACAATGAAAACAGAGCTAAGATGAAGGTTCATAGTTATGAGTGTATTCATAAGAAATTGTAGAGATCTCATACCCACCAATTAACAGCATGTCAGAAAACTCTGTTTCAAATAGAAGCACAGCCACCAAAGCTAAATAGACAGCAGGAAATAATCAAACTCAAAACTAAAATCAATAAAAAAATCAAAGAGAACAAGACAAAGAATCAGGCAACAAATATTTGGTTCTTTGAGAAAATCATCAGGATGGACAAACCTTTTTTCAAAACTAACTAAAAGAAAGAGAGAGAAAGCATACAAATTAACAAAATTAGAAATGAAGAGGAAGATATAACAACAGACACCGGGATCATTGGGTTTCACTTCAAAAACCTGTACTCCAGAAACATGGAAAACCAAAATAGAAAAAATAAAAAGGACAATTTTCTCAATAGATACAATTTGCTAAAGCTGAATCAAGATCAACTTGAATAGTCCTATAGCCAAAGGAAATATAACCTGTCATTTAATATCTCCCAAACAAAACTAGACAAGGTCAGATAGTTTTAGAGCAGGATTATACCATACTTTCAAATAGTGCTAATACTGATACACAAATTATTTAACCAGATAAAAACAGAAGGAAAGTTGACAAAATTTACTTTATGGGGATACAGTCAATGTGATACTTAAGTCACAAAAAGACTCAACAAAGAAAGAGAATTTTGGACCAATTGCCCTTATAAACATCGATTTAAAAATACTCAATAAAATACTTGTAAACAGAATTCAAAGATATATAAAAATATCACCCCTATGATGAAGTAGAGTTCATTTTACATATGCAGGGATGGATCAACATACAAATTTCTTTCACTGTAATCTACCATGTAAGCAAACTAAAAGGAAAAAATACCACACGATTATCATATTCAATGTTGAAGAAGACTCCAACAAAATCCAACACTCCTTGATGATAAATTCTTAAAGAGATGAGGGATACATGTCACATGCTTGAACATAATAAAGCCAATACATTGAAAGCTGACTTCCAATATCAAATTAAATGGAGAGAAAAAATATTCCTTAAAAAGCAATAATATGGTAAAAGTACATATTCTCTGTATCTATTCTGTATAGCACCTAAAGTTTGAACAACAACAATAAGGAAAGGAAGAAAATCAGGGTATACAAATTGAAAAGGAAAAAGTCAAACTATTGCTATTCAGATACAGTAGTATAAATAAGTGACATGATGCAAAATTAACTGAAAATAAACAGTAGACTTCCTATAAACAGTCAGTCTCTCTTCCTATTGATGCCAGATAAGGCCATCCTCTGCTACATGTGCAGCTGGAGCCATGGGTCCCTCCATGTGTTTTCTTTGGTTGGAGCTTTAGTTCCTGGGAGCTATGAGGAGTCTGGTTGGTTGATATTGTTGTTTTTCCTATGATATTGCAAACCTCTTCAGCTCCTTCTGTCCTTCCCCTAACTTCTACATTGGGGTCCCAAAGCTCATTCTGATGGTTGACTGCAAGCATCCACATCTGTATCAGTAAGGATTTGGCAAAGCCTCTCAGGAAACATCTATATCAGGCTCCTCTCAGCAAGCTTTTGTTGGCATCAGCAATAGTGCCTGGGCTTGGTGGCTGCATATGGGATATATCCCCATGTGGGGCAGTCTCTGGATGTCTTTTCCTTCAGTCTCTGTTCCACTCTTTGTCCCTGTATTTCCTTTCAACATGAACAATTCTGGGTCAAAATTTTTGAAAATGGTAGTGGACCCATCTCTCGACCAGACCCAATTCCTAACCTCTGGATATGGTTTCTACAGGTTCTCAATCCCCTTTGTTGGGGATTTCACCTAATGTCAACCCCATATGGTCCTGTGATCCTCTTGTTTCCTGGAATCTGGAACTTTCTGTTGGCTTCCCCCAGTTCCCTATCCCCAGTTTCAAGCTGTACTACAGAGAAGAAGCAATAAAGACTGCATGGTATTGGCATAAATACAGATAGGTTGATCAATAAATTGATGTGAAGACACAGAAGTGAATCCATACCTATGAACACTTGATTTTAACAAGACGCCAAAACTATACAATGGAATAAGATGAAACATTTTCAACAAATGATGCTGGTATTACTGGATATCTGCTTGTAGAAGACTACAAGTAGATCCATATCTATTACCCTGCACAAAAGTCAACTCCAAATGGATCAAAGATCTGATCAAGAAACCCTGATATACTAAATCTGATAAAAGAGGAAGTGGAGAATAACCTTGAAATCATTGGCACAGGAGATAACTTCATAAACAGAACTCTAATAGTTCATCCACTAAGATCAACAATTAATAAATGAAACCTCATTAAACTGAAAATATTTTGTAAGGCATGGGGCACTGTCAATAGAACAATATGTCAGCTTACAGAATGGCTTAACCAACCCTATATCTGACAGAATGTTGATATCCAAAATATATAAAGAACTCAACAAATTAAACATCAACAAAGCAAATAATACATTAAAAATGGGGAACAGTGCTAAGCAAAGAATTCTTGATAAAGGAATCTAATGGCTGAGAAGCACTTAAAGAAATGTTCATTATCCTTAGTCATAAGGTAAATGCAAAATGATATGACTCTGAGATTTTATCTTACAAACATCAGAATGGCTAACATCTAAGACTTAAATGACAGCACATTCTGCCTCAGGGACAAAGACAGACACCACCTCAGAGTAAAAGGCTGGAAATCAAATTTCCAAGCAAATGGTCTGAAGAAACAAGCTGGAGTAGCCATTCTAATATCAAACAAAATCGACTTCCAAACCAAAGTTATCCAAAAAGTCAAGGAAGAACAGCACATTATGTTGAGTTTGTGGAAGAAATGGAAGACTCCTTCATTGCTGGTACGAATGTAAACTTGTACAACAACTTTGGAAATAAATTTGGTGGCTTCTCAGAAAATTGGGAGTAGTTGTATCAAAAAAACAAAAAAACAAAAAACAAACAAAAAAAACAAAAGAAAACAAACAAACAAACCAAAAAAAAAACAAAACAAAACAAAAAAAAAAACCAAAAAACAGCTATAACACTCCTAGGTATTTACCAAAAGGAAACTCCATCCTACCACCATAAGAGTACTTACTCAATTATGTTCATAGAGGCATTATTCATAATAGCCAGAAACTGGAAACAACCTAGATATCCCTCAATCAAAAAAAAAAGAATAAAGAAAATGTGGTACACTTACCCAGTGGAATACTTCACAGCTATTAAAAACAAAGACAATTTGAAATTTGTACAAAAAATAGATGGTGCAAGAAAATATCACCATGAGTGAGGTAACCTAGACCCACATAGGCAAACATTGTACATATTCACATATAAGTTGGTACTGTATAAAGGATAACCATGTTGTAATTCAAAGATTCCAAAAATGATATCTCACTGAGATTGGAATATAGACTAGGCATTTTCATTGGACATGGGAATAGCACTGGACAAGAGTGGGTGTTTGGATGCAAACCAGAAGGATCATGTTGGGCAAAGAATTGAGGGAGAGTGTACTGGAAGAGACAACTGGATTGTGGGAATTCATCTCTGGAATGAGCTAGAAACCTACAGAAATAGAAATTCCTCAGAATCTAAGACAGTGAATTGAGGGTAACAGTAACTAACCCTCTTTGCAATGGGTAATATGAAGCCTGAAATGTCCATCTCCTGGACAAAATTTTCAATGGAGGGAATGGGACACCAGTCCTACTACGAAAAATTCATCCTCCAATTTCTCCTGTCTACAAGATGTGCAGGGGTAAAGTTAGAACAAATATTGAGGGGATGGCCAACCAATGACTGGTCCAGCTTGAGACCTATGCCAAGAAATAGAGCACAACCTTGATACTGTTAACAACGTTCTGCTATACTGGCAAATAGGAGTCTAGCATAACTGTCATGAGAAAGACTTCAACTATCAATTGATGGAGGCATATGCAAGAATCACAGCCAAAATTTCATTTGACTTTAAGGGATCTGTGAAAAAGGAAGAAGGCTTATTGGAGTCAAGGAGGTCAAGGAAACCACAAGAAAATCCACAGAATCAACTTACCTGAGTTCTTGGGGCCACACAGACACTGAGCCAACAAGGTAGCATTCATGAGAATGACCTTGGCCCTTGTCACATATGTAAAATTTATGTAGCTTGTGGTTCATGTGGAACCCTTAACAATGTGAGAACAGTCTCTCCCTGTCTCTGTTGCCTGCCTTTGAGACATTTTCAGCTGATTGAGCTGCCTCTTCTAGCTTTAATAGGAGAGGATGCTCCTAGTCTGTAATTTGATATGACAAGGCAGTTTTATATCCATGGGAGGTCTCTCCTTTTCTGAAGAGAAAGGGAGGAGGAATGGATGTGGGGAAGGTGAGCTCCTGGGAAGGAATTCAAGAAGAGGAGGGAGGAGAAGCTACATTTGGGATGTATTTTCTGATTATAGTTTTCCCTAACAGTTACTCCTTCAGGTTCCTTCCTACTACTCCTCCAATCCAGATTCCTACTGTCTGTCACTTTTTAGGAAACAAATAGGTATCTAAGGAATACTAACGAAATAAACCAAACTAACTGAATAGGACAAAACAACCAAAGAAAATGAACAAATTTACACACACACACACACACACACACACACACACACACACACACACAAACACATATAGATACAGAAACACACATTCACATACTCTATCTAATCAAAACCCCAAACCAGAAAACATAATATACACAAAGAACCTGTATGATAGGAAAGCAAACAAACAAAATACCCAAAGTTAACTTTCTTAGACAAAGAGGCTCTAAAGATGCTGTCTTAGTTAGGGTTTTACTGCTGGGAACAGGCACTATGACCAAGGCAAGTCTTATAAAGGACAACATTTAATTGGAGCTAGCTTACAGGTTCAGATGTTCAGTCCATTATCATCAAGGTGGGACATGGCAGCATCCAAGCAGGCATGGAGTTGGCACAGCTGAGAGTTCTACATCTTCATCTGTAAGGCTGCTAGTGGAAGACTGACTTCCTCACAGCTAAGATGAAGGTATTAAGCCCACACCTATAGTGACACACCTACTCCAAGACCACATCTCCTAATAGTGCCATTCCCTGTGCCAAGCATATACAAACAATCACAGATATCATTGAGTGGAATCCATACTCAACAATGCTTGAATGTCCAAGAACCTGAAACTAGAAATGCCAGGGATCTAGAGAAAGACCAAATACTACTATTCTACTAAAGGAGTATAGCAAATAAATGACTCCTGTTGACATTTTGCTATACTCATAGATCTGTATCTTGCTCATTCATCATCACATAAGTATCCTCATGCAGCAGATGGAAACAAATACAGAGACTTGCAGCCAGATAATATGCAAAGCCTGAGGGACCTTCTAACATTCAGTCCCACAAGGGAGGTCACCATCAAATCTCCCCCTCAGTGCTCAGGGAACACTGTAATAAAAGACAGAAACAGTGTAAGATCATAAAAACGATCTTGATTGAAACTACTAGAATTTAGTCCTAGCTACACACTTTTATTAAAAAACTAGCATCAATGAAATGTATATTGTAGAGTCGTTTCTATAACAGAACAAACGATCTACATTTGGGGTTGGTCTTCCTATCTCACATAATCAAATCAGGAAAAAAAATTCCTCACAGGTGCCCCAAATTCCCAGCGTTTTAGTGAATTCCTAATATTATCAGGGTTACAACGAAGACCAGCCATCATAAGTCTACCTCTTGTCAATAAGACATACAATCATATCTCCTTATATTATGTTAATTTCCAAAGGAAAGCAATAGTTATGATTAGCATAGTATCCAATATACAACTGCAAATAAAGTATATGAATTTCCAGGACATAATCATGCTTAACATGAGATAAGAATTCCATATACAACTGCAATCATATTTTATCTTTTAGAATAGATTACAATCTCTTAATTGTAACACCCGGTAAAATCAAAGTCAAAGCATTGTTTACTTTCAAAGTACACTGAAATGAATATACATTCTCATTCAAAATAAGAGGAAAAGAAACATAAACAAGAAATACTGGAACAAATCAAGATCAAATCTAGCTAGACAAACCCCAAATCCTAAAGTTCAGTACATTGTGGCTTAAATAGCTCTTCCTATCTAGCTTTAATGACTACAATATATTTCTCTATCTTGGGCTGGTTCCATTCTTTGTGTGTAGCTTTCTTTGAGAGATATCCCACAGCTGTGGACCTTCTTATATCCTGGGTGCTATATCACAATATAGGCTTCCCTTTCATACCTTCACAAATAGCCTCTCTAGGCATCTATTCAGGGACTTCGCTGCAACCTGGATGCCCTCAGTGGCTTTCAATAACCAAGTAGGAAGACTCCTTGGCTCCTTTACTTCTATATCCGTCATTAATCTGATGAAAGAACTACATGGTGGATGTTGCCAAGTTCTTTTGCCTGCTTAAGATAGAACCTGCCTGCTTCCTTGAATACTTTTTCATAAATTTGATATGTTGTTTTTGCTATAAACAGATAAATCCTTAGGACATATTTTTGCACAAGTTGCAGGATTAGCTTAGTGGATTCTCACCTCGAGGAAACTACTCCCTTTATTACATCACTCCTTATATCTTTCAACACTAACTATGGCTCCCACAAAAAAATTTTCTGGTGCTCTTTTTTCTCCAAACTTAGTTCTAGCTCATCCCTTGAAGAATGAGTACAATCAGGAAAACAAAAGACAAGAAGCATTAGAGATGTGGGAATAAAGTACAGCTCTACTGCTGGTGGGTGTTTAAGTTGGTACATCCAGGATAAAATCAGTGTGGAATTTTCTAAAAATATGTAAAAATAAAACTAACTGGTGACTCACCTATATCACACTTGAGTGTAGAAAAGATAGCATGGTTATCTAGTGATACTTGCTCAGTCATTTTTGTCACTTTTGTTTTCAAAATAACTGGAAGATGCAATCAGCTGTAACTATATTTGCTGGAGAGTATGTGGAACTTGAAAATACTATATAGTAAATGCGTTAAGTCAGGCCTATAAAGAGAAATGCTACGTGTCTGTAATCACATTTGGTCTAGCTTCAACTTTTAGATTTTATGTTTAACTTGGAGTATCTGTGGAGATAAGGAACCCCAAAGTGGCACATGGCATGGAAGAAAGGAAGAAGCCTTTATGGAAGGAGGGAATGACAGGACAAATGCAACATAATAGGAGGAGGAAACATCAGAGATTACAAGTTTAGGTAAGCATGAGGATAGGATTATGTCTGTTATTCCCTTACAGAATGCCACAATTTAGGAAGCTTATTTAAAATATTACAGTTAAGTGGCATTACTCTTGGTTACAGTCCAAAACTTGATACTATAACACTTTCTGAAGAAACCACATACTCGAGTAATAGAACACGAATAAATAAAGTTTTAACCAATCTTGAAATTTAATCCTTAATGCTTGCTGTTATATACTGCCAGAAAGTTCTGTTTATGCTACTAGCAGAGAAAGTAATCAAGCAGATTACACATCCTTGATCCCTGTCAACCACATTAGTGACTCATTTGAAATATACTGTGTACATATATATCATCTAGGTTTAAAGTAATATATTCCTGTTGTCTATTTTTCTGTGTTTACATCTAGATCATAGGAATTATTTTACTGTTACCTAGAACTGATTTTAGAACGAGGACAGAATACTTTGTCTTAATAATCTCATGCCTACCTAAGCATAAATACACAATATTGTTTAAACAATAATAATTATGAATATTTTCTATCTACATTGGGTAGTGCCATAATAAGTAAGTATTTCAAGCTACTGATTAATAATATGAAACAAAAGAAACTGTTAAATTTTAGGATAGATAGTTATAGTACTTCATAAACTTGTCAACACATTACACTGGGAAGGAGAAATAGAATACATTGGTTTCTCCATCTATGGCAATTGAGATTTTGGCCAGGTATAGTAGCCTGGGCTGGCATTTGAGATCTCTTAGTGTCTGTAGAACATCTGCCCAGGCTCTTCTGGCTTTCCTAGTCTCTGGTGAAAAGTCTGGTGTAGTTCTGATAGGCCTGCCTTTATATGTTACTTGACCCTTCTCCCTTACTGCTTTTAATATTCTATCTTTTTTTAGTGAATTTGTTGTTCTGATTATTATGTGTTGGCAGGAATTTCTTTTCTGGTCCAGTCTATTTGGAGTTCTGTAGGCTTCTTGTATGTTCATGTGCATCTCTTTCTTTAGGTTTGGGAAGTTTTGTTCTATAATTTTGTTGAAGATATTTGCTGGCCCTTTAAGTTGAAAATCTTCATTCTCATCAACTCCTATTATCCATAGGTTTGGTCTTCTCATTGTGTCCTGTATTTCCTGGATGTTTTGAGTTAGGATCCTTTTGCATTTTGCATTTTCTTTGATTGTTGTGCTGATGTTCTTTATGGAATCTTCTACAGCTGACATTCTCTCTTCCATCTTGTATTCTGTTGCTGATGCTCCCATCTATGGTTCCAGATATATTTCCTAGGGTTTCTATCTACAGCATTGCCTCACTTTGTGCTTTTTTTATTGTGTCTACTTCCCTTTTTAGGTCTAGTATGGTTTTGTTCATTTCCATCACCTGTTTGGATGTGTTTTCCTGTTTTCGTATAAGGATTTCTACCTGTTTGGTTGTGTTTTCCTGTTTTTATTTAAGGACTTATAACTCTTTAGCAGTGTTCTCCTATACTTCTTTAAGTGAGTTATGACAGTCCTTCTTGATGTTCACTACCATCATCATGAGATATGCTTTTAAATCCGGGTCTAGCTTTTCGGTTGTGTTAGGGTGGGAGTGTTGTGTTCTGATAATGGTGAGTGGTCTTGATTTCTGTTAGTAGCATTCTTACGTTTGCCTTTTGACATCTGGTAATCTCTGGAGCTAGTTGTTATAGTTGTCTCTGGTTAGAGCTTGTTCCTCAGGTGATTCTGTTAGCCTCAATCAGCAGACCCGGGAGACTAGCTCTCTCCTCTGAGTTTCAGTGGTCAGAGCACTCTCTGCAGGCAAGCTCTTCTCTTACAGGAAAGGTGCACAGATATATGGCCTTAAGACCTCCCTCCTGGCCGAACACGAAGGTCCATAACAGGATCTGTCCTGAAGCTGAGTTGCTTTGGCCTGTCCTAGAAGGTGTTAGCTTCTGTATTCTACACTCTCACATGTGCAGAATACTCTCAGAGGGGTCCTGGAATCAAGATGTCTGCAGCTGATGCTCAGGCAAAGCACTCCTGCACCAGGTGGACCCCTTTCCTCTGGCCGGGAAAGTGGCCGGATGTCTGGAGCCTTTGCAGAATTCACTTGCCAGGGACTCGGACCAGTCTGATGGTTCTTCAGAAAATTGACATAGTACTACCAGAAGATCAAGCAACACCTCTCCTAAGCATATACTCAGAAGATGCTCCATTGTGTAATAAGGATTCATTCTCTGTGATGTTCATGCCAGCCTTATTCATTCATTTTTTTAAAATATTTTTTATTATTACATATTTTCCTCAATTACATTTAGAATGCTATCCCAAATCACCCTTACTCCCCCCCCCCACTTCCCTACCCACACATTCCCAATTTTTGGCCCGGCATTCCCCTGTACTGGGGCATATAAAGTTTGCATGTCCAATGGCCCTCTCTTTCCAGTGATGGCCTACTAGGCCATCTTTTGATACATATGCAGCTAGTGTCAAGAGCTCCAGGGTACTGGTTAGATCATAATGTTGTTGCACCTACAGGGTTGCAGATCTCTTTTGCTCCTTGGATACTTTCTCTAGCTCCTCCATTGGGGGCCCTGTGCTCCATCTAATAGCTGACTGTGAGCATCTACTTATGTGTTTGCTAGGCCCCGGCCTTGTCTCACAAGAGACAGCTATATCCGGGTCTTTTCAGCAAAATCTTGCTAGTGTATGCAATGGTGTCATCGTTTGAAGGCTAATTATGGGATAGATCTCTGGATATCACAGTCACTAGATGGTCCATTCTTTTTTCTCAGCTCCAAATTTTGTCTCTGTAACAGTCTCGTGGTTCCTCAGAAAATTTGACATAGTACTACCAGAGGATCCCGCAATACCTCTCCTGGGCATATATCCAGAAGATGTCCCAACTGGTAAGAAGGCCACATGATCCACTATGTTCATAGCAGCCTTATTTATAATAGCCAGAAGCTGGAAAGAACCCAGATGTCCCTCAACAGAGGAATGGATACAAAAAATGTGGTACATTTACACAATGGAATACTACTCAGCTATTAAAAAAATGAATTTATGAAATTCCTAGGCAAATGGATGGACCTGGAGGGCATCATCTTGAGTGAGGTAACACAATCACAAAAGAACTCAAATGATATGTAGTCACTGATAAGTGGATATTAGCCCGGAAACTTAATGTACTGGAAATATAAGATAAAATTTGCAATACACATGAAACTGAAGAAGAACGAAGAACAAATTGTGGACACTTTGCCCCTTCTTGGAATTGGAAACAGTCACCAGCCTTATTTATAATAGCCATTTGTTCGAACGAACTCAGATGTTGCTCAACAGAGGAATGGATACAGAAATTCTGGTAAATTTAAACAATGGAGTACTATTCAGCAATTAAAAACAATGAACTTATGAAATTCTTAGGCAAATGCATGTATCTGGAGGATATCATCCTGAGTGTGGTAATCCAATCACAAAAGAACACACATGATATGTACTAACTTATAAGCAGATATTAGATCAGAAACAGACTACTCAAGATACAATTTGCAAAACACATGAAACTCGAGATGAAGGAAGACCAAAGTGTCGATACTTCATTGGTTCTTATAATGGGGAACAAAATACCCATGGAAGGACTTACAGAGACAAAGTTTGGAGCTGAGAAAAAAGAAAGGACCATCCAGAGACTGCCCCACCTGGTGATGCATCCCATATACAACCACCAAACCCAGACAATATTGCATGTGCCATCAAAATTTTTCTGACAGGACCCTGGAATAGCTATCCCTTATGAGGCTATGCCAGGTCCTTGAAAATACAGAAGTGGATACACACTCGTGTACTCACATCTATTGGATGGTACACAAGGCCCCTAATGTGGAACCTAGAGAAAGTACCCAAGGAGCTAAAGGGGTCTGCAACCTTATAGGAGGATCAACAATATGAACTAACCAGTAACCCCCTGAACTATGTATCTAGTTGCATATGTAGCAGAGGATGGCCCAGACAGCCATCAAAGAGAGGAGAGTCACTTGTTCTTGTGAAGATAATATACCCAAGTACAGGGGAATGTCAGGGCCAGGAAGCAGGAGTGGGTGAGTTGGCAAGCAGGGTAGGGGAAGGTATAGGAAACTTTCGGGATAGCATTTGAAATGTAAATGAAGAAAAATATCTAATAAAAAATGAGTTAAAAAATATTCGCAAAACCTTATACTAGCACGTTAAAAGCACATCCTAAAGCTCTCAAACACAAAGAAGAAATGACACCCAAAAGAAGTGGTGGCAGGAAATAGTAAAACTTAGGGTGGAAAAAAATAAAAAAGAAAGAAAAATACAAAACAATTTTTGGAACAAGTATTGGTTCTTTGACAAGATCACTAAGATCAACAAACTATTATCTAAGTTAAATAAAATAAAAAAAGATAATATCCAAATTAGCAAAATCAGATATTAAATGGGGGGACATAAAAACAGACACCTGATAGGTCGGAAAGTTTCGCAAAGTGTTTCTTCCTCCCAGAAGCACACTTGCTCAACCATATTATTTGCTGCTGTATTCATAATTATCTGCAACTGGAAACAACCTACATGTCCATAAACTGAAGAATGTATAACATATATGTTATATTTATACAATGGAACATTACTCAGCTGTTATGAAATGGATGGAAACAGAAAAAAACAAAAAAAAAAACAAAAAACAAAAACATAACCTGAATAAAGTATCCCAGTCCCAGGAAGAAAAATATGCTATGTGTTGATTTATATGTTGATATTGACTGGGCTGGATAGTTTTTTGTCAACTTGCCACAAAGTAAAGTCCCCTGAGAGTAGGGAACCTCAATTGAGAAAATGTCTCCTTAAGATTGGTCTCTGCAGGCAAGACTGCAGGGCATTTTCTTAATTAATGATTGATGGGGAGGATTTCTGCCCATTGTTGGTACTGCCATCAATGTGCTTGTGGTTCTGAGTTCTCTATGAGAAAGCATGAAATCATGGGGAAAGAGCCACTAAGTAGCATGCTGCAGACACTCTGGGCCCCTTTGTCTGCGTGGAAAGGATCTCTAGTCATAGGTGGGCAAAGTGTTAGATGAAATGATAGACAGATACACACAGGAGAGGTTGTGTAGAATCTTAATGTAATGTGTAAAATTGAGCATCAAACTTTTTATACAGAAGAGAAGAGTGAAGTTGGGTGACCCACCAGCAGGGTACAAAGAGGTTACTGGATTCTTACAGAAAACAGAGGAATACAAACAAAGAAGGTCTGGCAGGAACCACCTGGGATAAAATTCTTTGTTAACAACTGGGATCAAAAAGAGCTCCACCAAAGATCCACTTAATCTTAGAAGCCAGGGTCAATGGTTTCATGCCCTTGCTATAGTTCCTATTCTAGTCTATTGTATAGTCCACCTTCACCCTAGGCCATTGTAAATATGTGTATATGGGTGTCACTCAGGTATCTGTAGTTCTAAGTATGTACTCTGCTTCCTCCTTAGGTCTCAAGCTTCCTTCTTCCTAGATGATGGTAAATTCCTGTGTAGGGCAGTGACTTAGCTTTTATTCAAAGTGATAGTATAATACCAGAGGCAATTCTGAATGTCACTGAATGGGCAACATTCTTACTGAATTCCAAGACAATGGTCAGCACAAGGACTTTCTAGGACATTGGAACACTGGCGAAAGCTTAGCTATGTCAGAATTCAATCTTAAAAAGCACTTATAATAAGATAACACTAAAAGAGAGCATGTGGATACATACACCAGACTAACACGGGAATAGGGTATGAGTATATGGGTTAATGAGAACGCCAAAACTCCAGAAGGTGAGCTTCTGTGAAACTCTTTGCCTCATGAGCGCTTCCAGGCCTCTCGGCCTGTCAAGCTGACTTGACTGGTGTGTGTGGCAGCAGCACCCATCCACGGTCTCTGTATCAGCTCCTGCCTCTAGGTTCCTGGCCCATTTCAGTTCCTGTTCTGTCTGTATTCAATGATGAATAGCAATGAAGAAGTGTAAACCAAATAAGTCCTACCCTCCCCAACTTGTGCTTGGGTTATAGTTTTTGGTGACAGCAATAGAAACATTAAGACATTCAACATTACATAAGTGATGGCCTGTCTACAATCTGTAGATCCAGTGAAGTTAGGTATAGATGAAGGGACTTGGGTGCACACATGGATACCCATGGTATGGGGAAATAGAATGGATTTTATTAGTGGACAAAGGTGGACAAGAAAGAGAAAATCGGGTGGCATAGTGGAGGAAGATGGGGTTGAATAAGGAAATGCAGGAAGAGATAGTTGAAAGAGAGAGGTATTTAATGAAAGATGACAGAAAAGGGGAGGAACTGGAGAGGATGGGAGGTAGTAAAAGAACCGTGGGGAGTAAACTTTTGGGGGACTGTAAGCAGGGTCTATTAAATGAGAAATTAATTTTATTTTTAATTTTACTAGAATATTAAGCATGGCAGAGGGGCTGCCAGGAATGCATATTTTACCTCCAAAATACTGGGCTTTGATGGATTCTTGGTGAGGTGAACCACTTAAAAGCTGTTACCACTCTGTGGGTAACAGGGGCAATAATGATAATATGTACATTTTTCAATAAGATTTTAAATGATCCTTTAAGTCAGCTTTATACAACACAGTATTGGTACTGGTTAGACAGATAAGTGGTAACCGTAGCAATGCCAGCTAATCTGTGTTTGATCCTCAAGATGCGCATGGTAGAAGGAAAGACAAGGCATTATGACATGTACTTTTGAATTCCATATGTATGTTATACACTGTAGCAAAATATTAGATAGACAGATGTTGGGTGCTGTGCAAAAGGAACAGCAAAACTATTAGAACTTATGGAATGTGGCCCAGATGATAGCCCAAGCATTGTAGATGTGCCTGGGAGAGGCAGAGCCCTGAGACTGTGTCCTGAGGATTTCATGTTGTTGAGGATTTCATGCTGTTTTAGAGTTTCTCTCTACTTGCTGCCCTCACATCATATCCCTCATAATCTATGGATTGTATGAAAATTTAAGGGGGGTTCCAGCCCCTCACTGGGCAATATCATTGCCACCCACAGTGTTAGTTAGATCTAACTTTCTGAAGATTGCAGCTGATGCAGATTAATACTTCAACCACGATCTTGGAAAGAATTACTTTCCAAGAATTATGAAAAACATGCATTTTTTTTTTTTTGCAAGAGTCAGGCTGGTGTTCAGGTGATGATTATTTCCTTGTACCCATTTCCCCCCTCTGATTCCTGATATGATTTAAGAAAAACATGGATAATGAACAGATGTGCACCCTGAGGATTCAAAGTACAAAGGGATGATAGGTTTTATATAAAAGTTTAGTTTTGTGATTCTTTTAAGATTTTTGAAGGATTAATTTTTTTATTAGGTATTTTCCTCATTTACATTTTCAATGCTATCCCAAAGGTCCCCCATACCCACCCTCCCAATCCCCTACCCACCCACTCCCCCTTTTTGGCCCTGGCATTCCCCTGTACTGGGGCATATAAAGTTTGCAAGTCCAATGGGCCTCTCTTTGCAGTGATGGCAGACTAGCCCATCTTTTGATACATATGCAGCTAAAGAAAAGAGCTCCTGGGTACTGGTTAGTTCATATTGTTGTTCCACCTATAGGGTTGCAGTTCCCTTTAGCTCCTTGGGTAATTTCTGTAGCTCCTCCATTGGGGGCCGTGTGACCCATCCAATAGCTGTTTCTGATCATCCACTTCCGTGTTTGCTAGGCCCCGGCATAGTCTCACAAAAGAGAGCTATATCTGGGTCCTTTCAGCAAAATCTTGCTAGTGTATGCAATGGTGTCAGATTTTGGAAGCTGATTATGGGATGCATCCCTGCATATGGCAATCACTAGATGGTCCATCCTTTCGTCACAGCTCCAAATTTTGTCTCTGTAACTCCTTCTATGGGTGTTTTGTTCCCATTTCTAAGAAAGGGTAAAGTGTCCACACTTTGGTCTTCGTTCTTCTTGAATTTCATGCCTTTGACAAGTTGTATCTTATATCTTGGGTATCCTAAGTTTCTGGGCTAATATCCACTTATCAGTGAGTACATATTGTGCGAGTTCCTTTGTGATTGGGTTACTTCACTCAGGATGATACCCTCCAGGTCCATCCATTTGCCTAGGAATTTCATAAATTCATTTTTTTTAATAGCTGAGTAGTATTCCATTGTGTAAATGTACCTCATTTTCTGTATCCATTCCTCTGTTGAGGGGCATCTGGGTTCTTTCCAGCTTCTGGCTATTGTAAACAAGGCTGCTATGAACATAGTGGAGCATGTGTTCTTCTTACTACTTGGGACATCTTCTGGATATATGCCCAGGAGAGGTATTGCGGGATCCTCCGGTAGTACTATGTCCAATTTTCTCAGGAACCGCCAGACTGATTTCCAGAGTGGTTGTACAAGATTGCAATCCTACCAACAATGGAGGAGTGTTCCCCTTTCTCCACATCCTCACCAGCATCTGCTGTCACCTGAGTTTTTGATCTTAGCCATTCTGACTGGAGTGAAGTGGAATCTCAGGGTTGTTTTGATTTGCATTTCCCTGATGATTAAGGATGTTGAACATTTTTTCAGGTGCTTCTCTGCCATTCGGTATTCCTCAGGTGAGAATTCTTTGTTCAGCTCTGAGCCCCATTTTTTAATGGGGTTATTTGATTTTCTGGAGTCCACCTTCTTGAGTTCTTTATATATATTGGATATTAGTCCCCTATCCAATTTGGGATAGGTAAAGATCCTTTCCCAATCTGTTGGTGGCCTTTTTGTCTTATTGACGGTGTCTTTTGCTTTGCAGAAGCTTTCCAATTTTATGAGGTCCCATTTCTTGATTCTTGATCTTACAGTACAAGCCATTGCTGTTCTATTCAGGGATTTTTCCCCTGTACCCATATCTTTGAGGCTTTTCCCTACTTTCTCCTCTATAAGTTTCAGTGTCTCTGGTTTTATGTGGAGTTCCTTAATCCACTTAGATTTGACCTTAGTACAAGGAGATAGAAATGGATCAATTCGGATTCTTCTACATGATAACCGCCAGTTGTGCCAGCACCATTTGTTGAAAATGCTGTCTTTTTTCCACTGGAAGGTTTTAGCTCCATTGTCAAAGATCAAGTGACCATAGGTGTGTGGGTTCATCTCTGGTTTTTCAATTCTGTTCCATTGGTCTACTTGTCAGTCACTATACCAGTACCATGCAGTTTTGATCACAATTGCTCTGTAGTACAGTTTTAGGTCCGGCATGATGATTCCACCAGAGGTTCTTTCATCCTTGAGAAGAGTTTTTGCTATCCTCGGTTTTTTGTTATTCCAGATGAATTTGCAAATTGCTCCTTCTAATTCTTTGAAGAAATGAGTTGGAATTTTGATGGGGATTGCATTGAATATGTAGATTGCTTTTGGCAAGAAAGCCATTTTTACAATGTTGATCCTGCCAATCCATGAGCATGGGAGATCTTTCCATCTTCTGAGATCTTCTTTAATTTCTTTTTTCAGAGACTAGAAGTTTTAATCATACAGATCTTTCACTTCATTAGTTAGAGTCACGCCAAGGTATTTTATATTATTTGTGACTATTGAGAAGGGTGTTGTTTCCCTAATTTCTTTCTCAGCCTGTTTATCCTTTGTGTAGAGAAAGGCCATTGTCTTGTTTGAGTTAGTTTTATATCCAGCTACTTCACTGAAGCTGTTTATCAGGCTTAGGATTTCTCTGGTGTAATTTTTAGGGTCAGTTACATATATTATCAAATCATCTGCAAAAAGTGATATTTTGACTTCTTCCTTTCCAATTTGTATCCCCTTGATCTCCTTTTGTTGCCTAATTGCTCTGGCTAGGACTTCAAGTACAATGTTGAATAGGTAGAGCAAGAGTGGACAGCCTTGTCCAGTCCCTGATTTTAGTGGGATCTTCCAGCTTCTCACCATTTACTTTGATGTTGGCTATTGGTTTGCTGTAGATTGCTTTTATCATGTTTAGGTATGGGCCTTGAATTCCTGATCTTTCCAAGACTTTTATCATGAATGGATGTTGGATTTTGTCAAATGCTTTCTCAGCATCTAACGAGATGATCATGTGGTTTTTGTCTTTGAGTTTGTTTATATACTGGATTACATTGATGGATTTCTCTATATTGAACCATCCCTGCATCCCTGGGATGAAACCTACTTGGTCAGGATGGATGATTGTTTTGATGTGTTCTTGGATTCGGTTAGCAAGAACTTTATTGAGGATTTTTGCATCGATATTCATAAGGGAAATTGGTCTGAAGTTCTCTATCTTTGTTGGGTCTTTTTGTGGTTTAGGTATCAGAGTAATTGTGGCTTCATAGAATGAGTTGGGTAGAGTACCTTCCGTTTCTATTTTGTGGAATAGTTTGTGAAGAACTGGAATTAGGTCTTCTTTGAAGGTCTGATAGAACTCTGCACTAAACCCGTCTGGTCCTGGGAATTTTTTTGGCTGGGAGACTATTAATGACTGCTTCTATTTCTCTATGGGATATAGGACTGTTTAGATCATTAACCTGATCTTGATTTAGCTTTGGTACCTGGTATCTGTCTAGAAACTTGTCCATTTCATCCAGGTTTTCCAGTTTCGTTGAGTATAGCCTTTTGTAGAAGGATCTGATGGTGTTTTGGATTTCTTCACGATCTGTTGTTATGTCTCCCTTTTCATTTCTGATTTTGTTAATTAGGATGCTTTCCCTGTGACCTCTAGTGAATCTGGCTAAGGGTTTATCTATCTTGTTGATTTTCTCAAAGAACCAGCTCCTTGATTGGTTGATTCTTTGAATAGTTCTTCTTGTTTCCACTTGGTTGATTTCACCCCCGAGTTTGATTATTTCCTGCCTCTTGGGTGAATTTGCTTCCTTTTCTTCTAGACTTTTTAGGTGTGTTGTCAAGCTGCTAATGTGTGCTCTCTCTAGTTCCTTTTTGGAGGCACTCAGAGCTATTAGTTTTCCTCTTATGAATGCTTTCATTGTGTCCCATAAGTTTGGGAATGTTTTGGCTTCATTTTCATTAAACTCCAAAAAGTCCTTAATTTCTTTCTTTATTCCTTTCTTGACCAAGGTATCATTGAGAAGAGTGTTGTTCAGTTTCCACGTGAGTGTTGGCTTTCTGTTAGTTTTTTTGTTATTGAAGATCAGCCTTAGTGCATGGTGATCTGATAGGATACATGGGACAATTTCAATATTTTTGAATCTGTTGAGGCCTGTTTTGTTACCTATTATGTGTTCAATTTTGGAGAAGGTACCATGAGGTGCTGAGAAGAAGGTATATCCTTTTGTTTTAGGATAAAATGTTCTGTAGATATCTGTTAAGTCAATTTGTTTCATCACTTCTGTTAGTTTCACTGTGTCCCTGTTTAGTTTCTGTTTCCATGATCTGTCCATTGGTGAAAGTGGTGTGTTGAAGTCTCCCACTATTATTGTGTGAGGTGCAATATGTGCTTTGAGATTTAATAAAGTTTCTTTAATGAATGCGGCTGCTCTTGTATTTGGAGCATAGATATTCAGAATTGAGAGTTCCTCTTGGAGGATTTTACCTTTGATGAGTATGAAGTGCCCCTCCTTGTCTTTTTTGATGACTTTGGGTTGGAAGTCAATCTTATCAGATATTAGGATGGCTACTCCAGCTTGTTTCTTCATACCATTTGCTTGGAAAATTGTTTTCCAGCCTTTCATTCTGAGGTAGTGACTATCTTTTTCTCTGAGATGAGTTTCCTGTAAGCAGCAAAATGTTGGGTCTTGTTTATGTAGCCAGTTTGTTAGTCTATGTCTTTTTATTGGGGAGTTGAGACTATTGATAATAAGAGATATTAAGGAAAAGTAATTGTTGCTTCCTGTTATTTTTGTTGTTAAAGTTGGCATTCTGTTCTTGTGCCTGTCTTCTTTTAGTTTTGTTGAGGGATTATCTTCTTGTTTTTTCTAGGGCATAGTTCCCGTCCTTGTATTGGTTTTAACAGATAATATTGTGAGGGATGTCACAAATACATACATAATGGAAAGTTTTCTAAAATAATATATCAGTAGAATTACATTGATTCACAGATCGATGTGAAAAACACCAGACACATACACACACACACACACACACACACACACACACACACACACACACACACACAGAGGGAGGGAGAGAGAGAGAGAGAGAGAGAGAGAGAGAGAGAGAGAGAGAGAGAGAGAGATTTTAATGCCCATATTGTACCTGTAAATGTTCCTTTTCAGCAGCAATCACATAGGGTAAAAGAGCAAGCAGAAAAAACTTCATTATTTTGTCTTGATCTCTAATGATTCAAGGAAGAGTTTCTCGTGAAAAGTAAAATGTAGACACATTTAAGCATTCTTCATTGGCAATAAGAACAATGACCTGTTATTTCTTCCTTTTTCCTACCTTAAAAAACTGTTGGCAGACATAGTTTGGCTGTTTTCCATTACATTCTTTACTAATGAATGGAGTATTCATTGGACCATAATGTAACTGGATATTTGATACTGTACACATGAGGAAGAACCTTTTTAGTTAAATGATTTATTTCAAGAACATATGTAGACTCTTACCATTCTATATGTATGTGCTAAATGATGAAAGAAAAAATACTTCAATTTACAAACCCTGTTTTCCTAAGTAAGAGAATATTTGTAATATTAATTTCTATAATCCCTAAAATTCTTGCTACTGTAGAGCATAATTAAAAAATACTACTACCTTTACTAACATATCAGTTAGATCGATAGATAGATAGATACATACATACATACATACATATACATACATACATACATACATACATACATACATACATGCATAGAAAAAAGAAATTATATAAATCAGAATTTAAGGAGAAGAGATTGAACAGTTAACTTTACAGAAAGAGTGTGAGCTAAGAAGTTTATTTTCATCAACCATTCATTAAAAAGTACTAAGGAGAATGTAAATATAATTTGCGGAAAACTCACCATGATTTTTAGACAATGATCTTTTTTTTTTTTTTTTTTTTTTTTTCTTTTTTTTTTTTTTTTCTTTGTTTTTTTTTTTCCATTTTTTATCAGGTATTTAGCTCATTTACATTTCCAATGCTATACCAAAAGTCCCCCTTACCCACCCACCCCCACTCCCCTACCCACCCACTCCCCCCCTTTGGCCCTGGCGTTCCCCTGTACCGGGGCACACAAAGTCTGCATGTCCAATGGGCCTCTCTTTCCAGTGATGGCCGACTAGGCCATCTTTTGATACATATGCAGCTAGAGTCAAGAGCTCAGGGGTACTGGTTAGTTCATAATGTTGTTCCACCTATAGGGTTGAAGATCCCTTTAGCTCCTTGGGTACTTTCTCTAGCTCCTCCATTGGGAGCCCTGTGATCCATCCATTAGCTGACTGTGAGCATCCACTTCTGTGTTTGCTAGGCCCCGGCATAGTCTCACAAGAGACAGCTACATCTGGGTCCTTTCAGTAAAATCTTGCTAGTGTATGCAATGGTGTCAGCATTTGGAAGCTGATTATGGGGTGGATCCCTGGATATGGCAGTCTCTACATGGTCCATCCTTTCATCTCAGCTCCATACTTTGTTTCTGTAACTCCTTCCATGGGTGTTTTGTTCCCACTTCTAAGGAGGGGCATAGTGTCCACACTTCAGTCTTCATTTTTCTTGAGTTTCATGTGTTTAGGAAATTGTATCTTATATCGTGGGTATCCTAGGTTTTGGGCTAGTATCCACTTATCAGTGAGTACATATTGTGTGAGTTCCTTTGTGATTGTGTTACCTCACTCAGGATGATGCTCTCCAGGTCCATCCATTTGGCTAGGAATTTCATAAATTCATTCTTTTTAATAGCTGAGTAGTACTCCATTGTGTAGATGTACCACATTTTCTGTATCCATTCCTCTGTTGAGGGACATCTGGGTTCTTTCCAGTTTCTGGCTATTATAAATAAGGCTGCTATGAACATAGTGGAGCATGTGTCCTTCTTACCAGTTGGGGCTTCTTCTGGATATATGCCCAGGAGAGGTATTGCTGGATCCTCCGGTAGTACTATGTCCAATTTTCTGAGGAACCGCCAGACTGATTTCCAGAGTGGTTGTACAAGCCTGCAATCCCACCAACAATGGAGGAGTGTTCCTCTTTCTCCACATCCTCGCCAGGGTTGTTTTGATTTGCATTTCCCTGATGATTAAGGATGTTGAACATTTTTTCAGGTGCTTCTCTGCCATTCGGTATTCCTCAGGTGAGAATTCTTTGTTCAGTTCTGAGCCCCATTTTTTAAGGGGGTTATTTGATTTTCTGGAGTCCACCTTCTTGAGTTCTTTATATATGTTGGATATTAGTCCCCTATCTGATTTAGGATAGTTGTGCACTTCAAAATCATTCCATTCAAATCTTTTCAAGTAATATGGTGCTAACTTCAATATTCAACCTTTGTATGAAAAAAGCATACATGAGGACTTGTGGCAAACAACTTGTTCATTTTTCTTGCCCGTAGTCCAAAGAACACATATCAGCAGTTGATAGGCTCCCATTTATGAGCACAGTACATGACTGTAAATAGGATGGAAGGCAATCACAAAAAATGATCATTGTACTGTGAAATGATTTGGAAATGTACTGAAGATTAGAAGTGTTGACATAACTGCCAGTATAAATTTTTTTCAATACTTTGATTCACTTAAGTAGGATAACCAATAGTAGTAATACGCTACCATGGTAGGTTTAGTATAATACCCACTTGAAATTGACAAACCATGGACAACCAGTGGAATTTAGGAAAAATTATATTCTCCTACATTTTGGTTGAAAAGGAATGCAATATAGAAGTTTTTACAATGTAGTACCACTTACAGGTGCACCCAAAATACAGACAATGGTTTTCTACTTCATAAATTAAGATGTAGAATGTTGATCCAAAGTTACCACACCAAAACCATCGCTTAATAAAGTTCAAAACATAAAGTTCAAAAGAAGGGAAAACTCAAATATGAAATGTGCTTTATCTGAAGAAAATTGATTAACTACATTTTAGGTCATGTGCTGGGTTATTTCCAGGAAATCCATGAAATAAATATCAAAATTATCTGAATTCCAAAATTTAGAGGAGAAACTATGGAAGATAGTGAGTAACTTAGAATATTATATAATATATATAATGTAAATAATTAATTAAAAAGGAGAGAAAAAGTATAAAAAATATGTCATATATATGTATATAAGAATAAAATCTCCTCTGAAAGTGACTCATAATTAAACAAGAAAATCATAGAGAAACAAAATCTTTCAAAGTGAATGCAAATAAATTACAGAAGTAACTTGTGATAAATATTAACTAGTTATAAACACAGATACCCACTAGTTCTCAGCAAACTGTCTGGAGTGAAAGGCAGGAAGCATTCTAAGATGAATCCCAGAATATGACTCTGAGAATTAGAAGTGTGGAATAGTTTGAAGTGTTCTGTATACTTAAATATCTAATGATTTTATCTATACAGTATCAGTATCCAACATATGTGGTTTCTTTGGTACCACATCAGAAAAGATACCGATGATTTTTTGAGCACAGCAAGGGCACAATTTTGCTTAACGAGCTCTGAGAATATTTATTCATATGGTTCCTGTTATTTCAGAGTGTTGAGAGTCATCTATGATTTAGATTTGTTTCACTAAGAAAGGTAGAGACTTAATGTACAGAGTGAATATGTGTGCTCAGAGCTACATATTTTGCTCAAAATTACATTAAGAATGGACTCTGAAGCATATAATATTTTACATTTCCACTTGGTGAGTTGCTAAGATCCTGAAAGCAGCTTCTCATTTGTCACTGTTTCTGTCTAAACTGGTTTGGTAAGTGTGGAAAGCTTTATTCATGACTTGGCCTGTACTTGTTGAGTTTCAAATTTTAAGAGAAGATTGCATGAGATAAGCTAAATATCCCTTTCTTTAAAAAAAAAAAAAAAAGCTTGAGCTCATAACATTTTGTTTAATTTCTTAATTTAGTCTCTTTTCCATTAAGAAAATTCAATCATGGTTTTTTGATTGTTTGTTTGTTTGTTTGTTTGTTTTATTAGATATTTATTTCATTTACATTTCCAAGGCCATCCCAAAAGTCCCCCACACGCTCCTCCACCCACTCCCCCAACCATCCACTCCCACATCTTGACCCTGGTGTTCCTCTGTACTGACCAATGGACCACTCTTTCCACTGATGGCAGACTAGGCCATCTTCTGATACATATGCAGCAAGAGACTCGAGCTCAGGGCTGGGGGGTACTGGTTAGTTCATATTGTTGTTCCACCTATAGGGTTAGCTCCTTGGTTACTTTCTCTAGCTCCTCCAATAGCTGACTGTGAGCATCCACTTCTGTGATTGCTAGGCCCCAGCATAGTCTCACAAGAGACAGCTATATCAGGGTCATTTCAGCAAAATCTTGCTAGTGAATGCAATGGTGTCAGTGTTTGGAGGCTGATTATGGAATGGATCCTTGGATATGGCAGTCTCTCGATGGTCCATCCTTTCATCTCAGTTCCAAACTTTGTCTCTGTAACTCCTTCCATGGATGTTTTGTTCCCAATTCTAAGAAGGTGCAAAGTGTCTACACTTTGGTCTTTGTTTTTCTTTAGTTTCATGTGTTTAGCAAATTGTAACTTATATCTTGGGTATTCTAAGTGTCTGGGCTAATATCCACTTATTAGTGACTACATATTATGTTAGTTCTTTTGTGATTCGGTTACCTCACTCAGGATGATGCCCTCCAGGTCCATCTATTTGCCTAGGAATTTCATAAATTCATTCTTATTAATAGCTGAGTAGTAATCCATTGTGTAAATGTACCACATTATCTGTATCCATTCCTCTGTTGAGGAGCATCTGGGTTCTTTCCAGCTTCTGACTATTATAAATAAGGCTGCTATGAACATAGTGTAGCATGTGTCCTTCTTACTGGTTAGAACATCTTCGGTTATATGCCCAGGAGTGTTATTGCGGGATCCTCCAGTAGTTCTTTGTCCAATTTTCTGAGGAACCGCAAGACTGATTTCCAGAGTGGTTGTAAAAGCTTGCAATCCCACCAACAATGGAGAAGTGTTCCTCTTTCTCCACATCCTCACCAGCATCTGCTGTCACCTGAATTTTTGATCTTAGCCATTCTGACTGGTGTGAGGTGAAATCTCAGGGTTGTTTTGATTTGGATTTCTCAGATGATTAAGGATGCTGAGAATTTTTTCAGGTGCTTCTCAGCCATTCAGTATTCCTCAGGTGAGAATTCTTTCTTTAGCTCTGAGCCCCATTTTTAATGGGGTTATTTGATTTTCTGGAATACACCTTCTTGATTTCTTTATATATATTGGATAGTAGCCCCCTATCTGATTTAGGATAGGTAAAGATCCTTTCCCGGATCTGGGGCTCAAGTCCCTTTTGGCCCACTGCAGCACCGGGGTCCCTGGCCCAGGGAGTCTCTGGACAACTGCAAGGAGCCACACAGGATCCGCCACTGGATCCTAAGGCGTCTGGTGAGTGGAATACAGTGTTTGCTCCAACCCACTTGCGTGGGACCTGAGACTGCATTAATTAAGGAAGCAGATAACCCGGCCTGATCTAGGGCTCAAGTCCCTTCCTGCACACTGCATCACGGGAGTCCCTGGCCCAGGAAGTCTCCGGACACCCGCAAGGACCCACACAGGATCCACCATGGGATCCTAAGACCTCTGGTGAGTGGAACACAACTTCTGCCAAGAGGCAGGTTCAAATACCAGATATCTGGGCACCTTCTCTGCAAGAAGAGAGCTTGCCTGCAGAGAGTACTCTGACCACTGAAACTCAGAAGAGAGAGCTAGTCTCCCAGGTCTGCTGATAGAGGATAACATAATCACCTGAGGAACAAGCTCTAACTAGAGACAACTATAACAACTACATCCAGAGAATACCAGACGGCAAAAGGCAAACGTAAGAATCCTACTAACAAAAATCAAGACCACTCACCATCATCAGAACGCAGCACTCCAACCCCACCTATTCCTGAACACCCTAACCGAAAAGCTAGACCCGGATTTAAAAGCATATTTCATCATGATGGTAGAGGACATCAAGAAGGACTTTAATAACTCACGTAAAGAAATACAGGAGAACACTGCTAAAGAGTTAGAAGTCCTTGTAGAAAAACAGGAAAACACATCCAAACAGGTGATGGAAATGAACAAAACCATACTAGACATAAAAACGGAAGTAGACACAATAAAGAAAACTCAAAGTGAGGCAATGCTGGAGATAGAAACCCTAGGAAAGAAATCTGGAACCATAAATTCGAGCATCAGCAACAGAATACAAGGGATAGAAGAGAGATTCTCAGGTGCAGAAGATTCCATAGAAAACATCGGCACAACAATCAAAGAAAATGGAAAATGCAGAAGGATCCTAACTCAAAACATCCAGGAAATACAGGACAGAATGAGAAGACCAAACCTATGGATAATAGGAGTTGATGAGAATGAAGATTTTCAACTTAAAGGGCCGGCAAATATATTCAAAAAATTATAAAGAAAACTTCCCAATCCTAAGGAAAGAAATGCCCATGAACATACCGGAAGCCTACAGAACTCCATATAGACTGGACCAGAAAAGAAATTCCTCCCGACACATAATAATCAGAAAAACAAATGCACTAAATAAAGATAGAATATTAAAAGCAGTAAGGGAGAAAGGTGAAGTAACACATAAAGGCAAGCCTATCAGAATTACACCAGATTTTTCACCAGAGACTATGAAAGCCAGAAGAGCCTGGACAGATGTTATACAGACACTAGGAGAACACAAATGCCAGCCCAGGCTACCATACATGGCCAAACTCTCAAATACCATAGATGGAGAAACCAAAGTATTCCACAACAAAACCAAATTTACACGTTATCTTTCCACAAATCCATCCCTTCAAAGGATAATAACAGAAAAAAACAAAAACAAAACAAAAAAAAATAATACAAGGACGGAAATCACGCCCTAGAAAAATCAAGAAAGTAATCCCTCAACAAATCAAAAAGAAGACAGCCACAAGAACAGAATGCCAACTCTAACAACAAAAATAAATGAAAGCAACAATTACTTTTCCTTACTATCTCTTAATATCAATGGACTCAATTCCCCAATAAAAAGACATAGACTAACATAATGGCTACACAAACAGGACCCAACATTCTGCTGCTTACAGGAAACCCATCTCAGGGAAAAAGACAGATACTACCTCAGAGTAAAAGGCTGGAAAATAATTTTAAAGCAAACAGTCTGAAGAAACAAGCTGGAGTAGCCATTCTAATATCGAATAAAATCGACTTCTAACCCAAAGTTATCAAAAAATACAAGGAGGGACACTTCATACTCATCACAGGTAAAATCCTCCAAGAGGAACTCTCAATTCTGAATATCTATGCTCCAAAAGCAAGGGCAGACACATTCATTAAAGACACTTTAGTAAAGATCAAAGCACACATTGCAACTCACACAATAATAGTGGGAGACTTCAACACACCACTTTCATCAATGGACAGACCGTGGAAACAGAAACTAAACAGGGAAACAGTGAAACTATCAGAAGTTATGAAACAAATGGACTTAACAGAAATCTACAGAATATTTTATCCTAAAACAAAAGAATATACCTTCTTCTCAGGACCTCGCGGGACCTTCTCCAAAATTGACCATATAATTGGTCACAAAACAAGCCTCAACAGATACAAAAAATATTGAAATTGTCCCATGCTTCCTATCAGACCACCATGGACTAAGTGTGATCTTCAATAACAACATAAATAATGGAAAGCCAACATTCACGTGGAAACTGATCAACACTCTTCTCAATGACACTTTGGTCAAGGAAGGAATAAAGAAAGAAATTAAAGACTTTTTAGAGTTTAATGAAAATGAAGCCACAGCATAACCAAACCTATGGGACACAATGAAAGCATTTCTAAGAGGGAAACTCATAGCTCTGACTGCCTCCAAAAAGAAACTGGAAAGAGCACACACTAGCAGCTTGACAACACATCTAAAAGCTCTAGAAAAAAAGGAAGAAAATTCACACAAGAGGAGTAGATGGCAGGAAATAATCAAACTCAGGGGTGAAGTCAATCAAGTAGAAACAAGAAGAACTATTCAAAGACTTAAACAAACGAGGAGTTGGTTTTTTGAGAAAATCAACAAGATAGAAAAACCCTTAGCTAGACACACTAGAGGGCACAGGGACAGCATCCTAATTAACAAAATCAGAAATGAAAAGGGAGACATAAGAACAGATCCTGAAGAAATCCAAAACACCATCAGATCCTTCTACAAAAGGCTATACTCAACAAAACTGGAAAACCTGGATGAAATGGACAAATTTCTAGACAGATGCAAGGTACCAAAGTTAAATCACGATCAAGTTAACGATCTAAACAGTCCCATATACCCTAAAGAAATAGAAGCTGTCATTAATATTCTTCCAACCAAAAAAAGCCCAGGACCAGATGGGTTTAGTGCAGAGTTCTACCAGACGTTCAATGAAGATCTAATTCCAGTTCTGAACAAACTATTTCACAAAATAGAAGTAGAGGGAACTCTACCCAACTCATTCTATGAAGCCACAATTACTCTGATACCTAAACTAGAGAAAGATCCAACAACGATAGATAACTTCAGACCAATTTCCCTTATGAATATCAATGCAAAAATACTGAATAAAATTCTCGCTAACCAATTCCAAGAATACATTAAAGCAATCATCCATCCTGACCAAGTAGGTTTTATTCCAGGGATGCAGGGATGTTTTAATATATGAAAATACATCAATGTAATCCATTATATAAACAAACTCAAAGACAAAAACCACATTATCATTGTGTTAGATGTGGAAAAAGCATTCGACAAGATTCAACACCCATTCATGATAACAGTCTTGGAAAGATCAGGAATTCAAGGCCCATACCTAAACATGATAAAAGCATTCTACAGCAAACCAGTGGCCAACATCAAAGTAAATGGTGAGCAGCTGGAAGCAATCCCATTAAAATCAGAGAATACACAAAACTGCCCACTTTCTCCCTACCTATTCAACATAGTACTTGAAGTATTAGCCAGAGCAATTCGACAACAAAAGGAGATCAAAGGGATACAAATTGGAAAAGATGAATTCAAAATATCACTTTTTGCAGATGATATGTTAGTATATATAAGTGCCCCTAAAAATTCCACCAGAGAATTCCTAAACCTGATATACAGCTTCGGTGCAGTAGCTGGATATAAAATTAACTGAAACAAGTCAATGGCCTTTCTGTACACAAAGAATAAACAGGATGAGAAAGAAATTAGGGAAACAATACTCTTCTCAATAGTCACAAATAACATAAAATATCTTGGTGTGACTCCAACTAATGAAGTGAAAGATCTGTATGATTAAAACTTCAAGTCTCTGAAGAAAGAAATTAAAGAAGATCTCAGAAGATGGAAAGATCTCCAATGCTCATGGATTGGCAGGATCAGCATTGTAAAAATGGCTATCTTGCCACAAGCAATCTACAGATTCAATGCAAACCCCATAAAAAATCTAACTCAATTCTTCAACGAATTAGAAAGAGCAATCTGCAAATTCATCTGGAATAACAAAACACCTAGGATAACAAAAACTTTTCTCAAGGATAAAAGAACCTCTGGTGGAATCACCATGCCTGACCTAAAGCTGTACTACAGAGGAATTGTGATAAAAACTGCTTGGTACTGGTATAGTGACAGACAAGTAGACCAATGGAATAGAATTGAAGACCCAGAAATGAACCCACACACCTATGGTCACTTGATCTTCGACAAGGGAGCTAAAACCATCCAATGGAAGAAAGACAGCATTTTCAACAAATGGTGCTGGCACAACTGATTGTTAACATGTAGAAGAATGTGAATCAATCCATTCCTATTTCCTTGTACTAAGGTCAAATCTAAGTGGATCAAAGAGCTCCACATAAAACCAGAGACACAGAAAATTATAGAGGAGAAAGTGGGGAAAATCCTCAAAGATATGGGCACAGGGGAAAAATTCCTGAAAAGAACAGCAATGGCTTGTGCTGTAAGATTGAGAATTGACAAATGGGACCTCATGAAACTGCAAAGCTTCTGTAAGGCAAAAGACACTGTCAATAAGACAAAAAGGCCACCAACAGATTGGGAAAGTATCTTAAACTATCATAAATCAGATAGGGGAATAATATCCAATATATATGAAGAACTCAAGAAGGTGTACTCCAGAAAATCAAATAACCCCATTAAAAAATGGGGCTCAGAGCTAAAAAAAGAATTCTCACCTGAGGAATACTGAATGGATGAGAAGTACCTGAAAAAATTCTCAGCATCCTTAATCATCTGAGAAATCCAAATCAAAACAACCCTGAGATTCCACCTCACACCAGTCAGAATGGCTAAGATCAAAAATTCAGGTGACAGTAGATATGGGTCTATTTTAATACAGTCAGCCAGTTAGGCCAGTACCATATTTGAAGAAGCTTTCTTTTTTCCATTGTATATTTTTTGGTTTCTTTGTCAAAGATCAAGTGTGCATGTATTATTTATGGGTCTTCAATTCTGTTCTATTGATCAATGTTTTTGTGACTGTACTAATACCATGCAGTTTTTATCACTATTGCTCTAGTGGAGCTTGAGGTCAGGAATGCTGATTCTCCCATCTGATATTTTATTGTTTTTTATTAGATATTTTCTTCATTTACACTTCAAATTCTATCCTCTTTCCTGGTTCCCCCACCGCAAAAACTGCCCATTGTTCCCCACTATCCCTTCTCACCAACCCACCTACTGCCACTTCCTGGTCTTGGCATTCTCCGTTTAGATCGAGTTAAAGAGCCTTCACAGTACTAATGGCCTTTCCTCCCATTGATGACTGACTAGGCCATCTTCTGCTACATATGTTTGTTGCTGGAGACGTGAGTTCCACCATATGTACTCTTTGGTTGGTGGTTTGTTCTCTAGGAGATCTGGGGGTACTGGTTCGTTCATATTATTGTTCCTCCTATGGGGTTGCTAACCCCTTCAGCTCTTTAGGCCCCATGTCAAGCACTTTCATTGTGCAACCATGTTCTCAGTAGAATGGTAGGATTTAGGATCCACCTCTGTATTTGTCAGGCACTGGCAGAGCCTCTCAGGGGACAGCTATATCAGGCTCCTCTCAGCAAGCTCTTGTTGGCATCCACAAAAGTGTGTGGGTTTTCTGATTTTATATGGGATGGAGTCTCTGGTGATGCAGTCTCTGGATGCTCATTCTTTCAGTCTCTGCTCCACACTAGGTCCTTGTAACTCTTTCAATTGGTATTTTGTTACCCCTTCTAAAGAGAATTGAAGTATCCTAACTTTGGTATCCCTTCTTCTTGTGTTCCATGTGGTTTACGAATTATATCTTGGGTATTCTGAGGTTCTGGGCTATTACCCACTTATCAGTTGTGAGGACCAGGTGTGGCGTCAGTCCCAAAGGCGCCAGGGACTGCAGCTAAGTCTTATGACTTGCACCTGACTTCCTCATATAAGCCACAAACATCTTAAGAGCTGCACAGGTGTACCAGGATACTGGTGAATTCATTTTGATGGAGATATGCCCCTGCTGCCCTGATTAGCTGAAGCTGCGTGCCTGGTGAGGTGGCGTGGCCTGCTGTGCATGGATGGGAACTGAGAGTATAAAAGAGTGAGAGGCCCAGGGTTCGGGGGAGATATAAACAAGGTAGATATAAACAAGAAGAAACGACTGAATAAACGTGTGGAGAGCCGTGAGCAATTGCCATCACGAGCCTCCACTGTGCCTAACTGGTAAACAAGTAATGTGCGCAGGTGCAAGAGTAAATTCGTGCCAAGTCACTGCCCATCCCGGGGTGTAGTAGTGGGGTGATGAGTGAGCAGCTAATCAGGAGCTGACACGTCACATGGAGGGGTATATAAGCAGCAGCATTTTCCTTGTTTGGGGTTGTTCTTCTTTCGCCTATGCAATCAATGCTCTCCCAATAAACATGTGCAGAAGGATCCTGTTGCAGCATCATTCTTCCTGGCCAGTTGGGCACGCCCAAGATTTCTACATTACAGTGACTTGTAATGATTTAATATTTCCACTAAATGAAATCACCGGTATCCTGGTACAACTGTGCAGCTCTCAAGATGTTTGTGGCTTATATGAGGAAGTCAGGTGCAAGTCATACGACTTAGCTGCAGTCCCTGGCGCCTTTGGGACTGCCGCCACACCTTCTCCTCACATCTCCCCCTTTTTTCTTTTTTGGCAGAGAGAATGTCTGTAGATAGCCCCCTGCAACCATGCCCCTTACCCGTCCTTGGGAGACAAACAGCATTTGAACATACGAATTCACCCGAACATCCACGTCCTCACAGCTCCACCTGCCCTGAATTGCTCTGGTCAGCCTCTCCGGGACATGCAGCTGTTGTCGATGATCGGGTACCCCTGTTCCCCAGCTGAAGAGTTCTGAATCCACGCTGGATCCTTCTCAACAGTCTGTTTTACGGGAACCTTTATCAACCACTCCTTCCCCGCGATGCAGTTCTGAATCCTCCCTGTAGCAGGGGGTCTTCACTCGTGCCTGAAGATGTTTCTCGTCCCGGATTTTGGCACCATTTCTTGCACACGCTCAACTGGCCAGGAAGAACGACGCTGCAACAGGATCCTTCTGCACACGTTTATTCAGTCCTGTTTCTTCTTGTTTATATCTCCCTTGTTTATATCTCCCTTGTTTATATCTCCACCGAACCCTGGGCCTCTCACTCTTTTATACTCTCAGTTCCCATCCATGCACAGCAGGCCACGCCAACTCACCAGGCACGCAGCTTCAGCTAATCAGGGCAGCAGGGGCATATCTCCATCAAAATGAATTCACCGGTATCCTGGTACACCTGTGCAGCTCTTAAGATGTTTGTGGCTTATATGAGGAAGTCAGGTGCAAGTCATAAGACTTAGCTGCAGTCCCTGGCGCCTTTGAGACTGCCGCCACACCTGCTCCTCACATCTCCCCCTTTTTTCTTTTTTGGCAGAGAGAATGTCTGTAGATAGCCCCCCACAACCATGCCCCTTACCCGTCCTTGGGAGAAAAACAGCATTGGTTTGATCCCTGTCTTAGGTTGGTGACATGCCCTGGGAGTCTTATCACTGATTGCCTCTCTATCATGCCAAGCCACGCCTGGGGAGATTGTGTTTTGCTTGCGGCAGGTGCATCAAAAGGCCAGGATGTTGATTAATCTTTTGCCATCTGGTAATCTCTAGAGTTAGTTGTTATAGTTGTCTATGGTTAGAGCGTGCTCGTCTCATGATTCTGTTAGCCTCTATCAGCAGACCTGGGAGACTAGCTCTCTCCTCTGAGTTTCAGTGGTCAGATAACTCGCTGCAGGCAAGCTCTCCTCTTACAGGGAAGGTGCACAGATATCTGGCATTCGGACCTGGCTCCTGGCAGAAGATGAAGTCCCGAAAAAAGACCTGTCCCAGAAGTTTTTTTTTTTTTTTTGCTTCATCCTGTCACAGAAGCTGTTAACTTCTGTAGTGCACACTTTCACCTGCGCAGACAAGTCTCAGAGGGATCTGGGAACCAAGATGGTTACCCCAGGTGCTCCGGCAAAGCCTTCCAGGGCAGGGCAGACACGTCTCCTCTGGCAGGGAAGGTGCCCAGATGTCTGGAGCCCGAAACAGTGTCTGCCTCAGAAGCTGTTCTCTAGGGACGTTGGGGGTGTGTCCAACTCTGCGCCCAGGTGAGCCTGTGCTGGCGCTGACTGGAAGGAACTTGTGGACCTGGTCAGGCCGGGTTTTCTGCTTCTCTAATGCTGTCTCAGGTCCGGCACGATTTGATTGGAACAGAAGTTGTGTTCCACTCACCGGTCATCCTAATATAGCATGGATAGTCCTCTAGGAGACCTTGGGGGTGTCCGCCGACTCTGTGCCCAAGGTAACCTGGTGCTGGCACTGACCGGAAGGGCCCAAGTGCTGAGTTTTAAGGCATACAGACATGCAAAATCTTTTTTTTTCTTAAATAACTTTTCATTTATGTATTTTTTTTCATGTATGGGTATTCTTTCTGCATGTACACTAGCATCCCAGAAGAGAGCATTAGATCCCTTTACAGATAGTTGTGGGCCACCATATGTTTGCTGGGAATTGAACTCAGGACCTTTGTAAGAATAGCCCATGCTCTTAACCACTGAGCCATATCACCAGGCCCTCACATTCTCTTAATTGGCTTAGTGTGTTGTTGTTGTTGTTGTCATTTGTATCATTCTCATGAGGATTATTGAACTCTGTAGCCCAGGCTGGTCTCGAACTTACAGAGCTCTGTCAGCCTCAGTCTCTTGAGTGCTGGGATTAAAAGAGTGTACTGCTGTTTCCAATGACAAGAGCTCTTAATCCTCAACCCCCTTCAACCATCTCTTTGGCCCCTCTTCCTCTTTTTTTTTAATATTTAAAATTATTTTTATTGTTTTAATTATATGTATCAGTGTGGCCTATTTGTATGTGGGCATATGGATGTGACTGTAAGTGCCAGCAGAGGATAGGTGTTGGATTCCATGAAACTGGACATCCAGATGGTTGTGGGTGCTGCGATTTGAACTCAGGACCTCTGGAAGAACATAATGCGCTTTGAACCACTGATCCACCTCTATAGTCCTATTTATTTATTCATTAACTTCTTTTTGGTGTATTGAGACAGGGTTTCTCTGAATAGCCCTGGCTGTCCTGGAACTCAATGTGTAGATGACCCTGACCTCAAACTCAGAGATCTGCCTACCTCTGCCCCGCAAAGGTGCCCCACCCTGGCCTGGACCAAGTGATTTATTTTTTAGTGTGGTGTATGTGTGCATGCTTGTTTGTAGATGTGCGGAGAGCCCTTGATGCTGCTTCAGCAATCTTACCATATTCGTTAGGTATAATCCCCACTGTAACAAGTGTAAGAAATGTTCCAAAAGACCCACGAAGCAGCTGAAAGAGTCAGATGCAGATATTTGCACCCAACCAATGGACTGAAGCAACTGACCCCTGTTGTTGAATTAGTGAAGTCTGAAAGATGCTGAAGAGGAGGGTAGCCCAGTAGGAGGACCAGCAGTCTCAATTAATCTGGACCCCCTAGATGTCTGAAACAGTGGACCACCAAACCGGCAGCAAACACCAGCTGACATGAGGCCCCCAACAAACATACAGTAGAGAACTACTGAGTCTGTGTTCAACCTGAGATGATTCATCTCACTCTCAAGAGAATGGAGGCCACAGGGAGTTTAAAGGTCAGGTGGGGTGGAGGTGAGGGATGGGGACATCTTTGTGTAGACAGCTAGGTGAGAGGAGGTATGGGATGTGGACCGATTGGACGTTGTAAGTGGTGTGGAATAAAATCTGGAATGTAAAGCAGTTAAATAAATGAAAAGAAAGATAAAAGAGAAACTATGTTGTAATTGCACTGAATCATGGAATATTTGGAGAGTGTGATGTTTTGCTTCCAGAGTTTTATTTCCTTTTCTCTATAAAAGTGCAGTCATGGAAAACAAGTATTAGTTAAGAATTTTAAGGGGCTGGGAATTATGTGTCAACTGTGCAGAGAATTTTTTTACCCATGCTGAATATCTGAGTTCTGCTCCTCTACCCATGTCAGCTTTTTCACACCTGTCTGTGTGTTGAACTCCAGGGTCACTGGATGCCTCTTTAGTGCAGATTCATTGTATACACATACAAGCACTTATGTACCTACTGCACGCGTGTGCACATGCGCATGCACGCGCGCGTGCGCGCGCGCGCGCGCGCGCACACACACACACACATAAGTAAAATACTAAAATATTTTTGTTAATGTTTTCTATATTCTGTCTTCTAAGTTGCTCTGGACCTGTCACTCTGGTCACTCTCACTCGACCCCACCCATCAGTTGTTGGAGCCTGGCCTCCCCTTTCACTCTCTACCCGCCCCACCCTGTACCAGCCACAACCCTGTCCATGCCTCTGAGATTAGTGCTCACATTATTTATTAGATATTTTCTTTATTTACAATTCAAATGCTATCCCAAAAGTCCCCTATACCCTCCCCATACCCTGCTTTCCAACCCACCAACTCCTGCTTCCTGGCCCTGGCATTCTTCTGTATTGGGGCATTTGATCTTCACAAGACCAAGTGCCTGTCCGTTCTTTGATGGCGGACAAGGCCATCCTCTGCTACATTTGCAGCTAGAGACACAAGTTCTGAGGTTACTGGTTAGTTCATATTGCTGTTCCTCTTATAGGGTTTCAGACCCCTTCAGCTCCTTGGGAACTTTCTCTAGTTGCTTCATTCGGGGCCATGTGTTCCATCCAATAGATGACTCTAAGTATCCACTTCTGTATTTGCCAGGCACTGGCATAGCCTCATAAGAGTCAGATATATCAGGGTCCCTTCTGCAAAATATTGTTGGCATATGCAGTTGTGTCTGTGTTTGGTGGTTGATTATGGGATGGATCACTGGATGGGGAGTCTCTGCATGGTCCTTCCTTCCATCTCATCTCCAAGCTTTGTCTCTGTAACTCTTTCATGGGTATTGTGTTCCCCATTCTAAGGAGGGATGAAGTATTGACACTTTGGTATTCCTTCTTCTTGAGAAACTTAGAATACCCAAGATACAATTAGTGTGTGTGCATTTTTAGACTTCACCAGCAGAAGCTGTTTTGGTGCTGAATCAGTGAGTGTGACCTCGTGACTCCAAGTGACCCCGCCTGAACCTCAGTCCTCTTCTGGGTCATATTCACCTGTGAGGCAGTAACCACTGATATCTAGGAATCCCCGGGTCTCCCCTCCCCTGCAGTAACCCTGTGGAATTACATACAGACTACCTTGGCCCCACACTCTCAAAAATGGCCTGGCTAAGGGTATTTGTATTTGATCTTATCTCTTACAGAAGCAAAGCTCTCTGATGGTGGCTGATCAAGATGCTGATTTTATGTCTAGCAGAATGTCATCAAGAGTGATTTTACTGCTGTGTAACCTTAACAGAACATAAATATATGCAATTTTACACAGTGTCTAAAATTTCTATTTCAATATACATTTGTATATGCAAACATATTACCCATTCAGTAAGGATTAATGGAATAAGAGTTCATGTGCATTTTAAGAGGGCAGGGAGGGATACAAAAGGTGTTCTGAAGACAGGAAGTAAAAACAAATGGCAACTATATGACAGTGTCAAAATAAACAACCAAATAATATTTTAAACATAGAGCAGAAAACAGTACTTTGAGAGAAAAATGAAACTGGCCATCATCACCTGGTATAAAGAAATAATAATGTGTATGTGTTTATATGTGCATGTTTGTGTGTGTAACATTAAACTGAAATAAACTTTATTACTCATATTATTATAAAATGTATCACGAGACCCTTCATCTAGAGTGATTTATATGTTTATCAAGTTCACTGATCTAAATATGGTGAAGGTCTTGTGTGGGACATTTCCATTAGTGATTTACTCACTTAATGAACTACAGCTAATTCATAATGAAATTGTGTCATTTCACAAAAATTCAGAGTCTAATATTGCAGGCACAATCAGAAACTCATCATCCTTTGAATGAAATGAACTTTCCTTTATATGTTCTCTGATATTCTTAACTTCTACCTAGTATATTTTAAAGCTATTCCAAAGTTCAGCGCTTCTGCACTGTCATATGCATAGAGTCACAGTGCTTCACACTCTGCTAACATTCACTCTTGTCTCTCTTTTCAAATCAGTGCCTTTTATCACATTAGGACTCTATGATCTCCCAAATCCCAACATAGGCAATTTACCATTTAGGTGATTTCTTAGATTTTTTTTTTCTGGAAAAAAACCCATGTCCAAAAGAAAAATGTGGCGAAAGTGTTTATTTATTTATGTACCTTTGTCATAGTACATTGAATGAAGTCAAGGCATGAAATTAGATGCAAGAACTCCAAGAAAGCAAGCGGGAGAATGTTGATTACTGGCTTCATGTCCATGTTGTATGCAGTACCCTATCTTATAAATCAAGGACAGTGTGCTTATAGGTGGCACTGTTCACAGACAGTAGGGTAACTTCATATTAATCATTAATGAAGCACATGGCTTAAGCACAAAACCACAAATCAAAATGATGGTAGCCATTCCTCAATTGGGATTCCCAGTTCTAAATATATTCATGTTTGCTATCCTTTTTGTAAGCACACATCTGTATGTTACTTAATTTTTTATATGATGAAGTACTACTTTTGTTAAGAAGAAGAATAAGATAAGGTGAATATCATCTAAAATTTTCATACCATGAAAGTTTCAATTAAGCAATTTACCTTTGTGTTTCTTTATAAAATTTGAATCTGGTCTAATTAAAATAACATAACACTTTGGGACAAAGATACACATTAGCAACCCCGCACTAGAAGCCAAGATGGAGAAAACCTCTACAACCACCATGACCCTCCCCCTGGTGCTGTGGTACACAGGGAGGAAGGTGATCCAGACACTGCAGAACACCAGCATGCTGAAAGTTAGGAACTTGGCTTCATTGAATGTGTCAGGAAGGTTCCTAGCCAAGAAAGCCAAAGTGAAGCTCCCCAGAGCCAAGGAACCCAAGTATCCCAGGACAACGTGGAAGGCAATGACAGAGCCTTTATTGCAAAGAATGACAGTCTTCCCATGCTCTGATTGTATATCTCTGTCAATAAAGGGAGGAGATGTGACCAACCAGATTCCACAGAGAACAAGTTGGATTAGGGTACAAATGGGAATGACCAACTTAGGTGCCCCTGTCATCATCATCCCTCTTATTCTTCTTCCTGGAGTAGTGAGCTTGAAAGCCATGACCACAGTTATTGTTTTGGCCAACACTGTAGAAACAGACACAGTGAAAAATACTCCAAATATGGTTTGCTGCAAGATGCAGGAGACCTGGTTGGGATGTCCAATGAAGAGCAGGGAGCAGAGAAAGCAGAAGACGAGAGAGATGAGCAGGATGTAGCTGAGAATGCGGTTATTGGCCTTCACAATGGGAGTATCCTTGTACTTCACAAATGTGACCAGGACTAGAATTGTGATGGCCGAGAAGGACAGTGCCATGCAGCCTAGAGCCATCCCCAATGGATCTTCATAAGCCAGAAATGATACAGCTCTTGAGAGGCAGTGGGTTTGCTCTATGTTGGCATACTTATCATCTGGACACCTCACACACTGTTCCATATCTGCTGGCAAATGAAAATAAACCCTTATAAGATATCATAATATGTATATAATTTTATATTTGTGTTATTAATAGGAAATATCAATAAATAATTTGTTGTTGAGCATCTATTCCATTCCTTTTTTCTGTAGAACCACTAACTTAAGATTGGTCTGTGTTAACCAATGTTTGTGTTTGAACAAAACACCATCAGAGGAAGTAGAACAGAAAAAAATACTTATTAAATAAAAACAAAATATGATGACTAATAATAATAATAATTTGAGATTATTTAATTCCTCCAAACATAAATCCACTATTCACGGACACAGGTAGTGTGCAGACATCTTTGTTGATACCAGCTGATGAAGTGCATCATGTTTTTTGTTTGCTTTGTGGGTGTGCCCTTTGTCTGTATGCATACATAGGAACCAGAACATACAATTACTCATGCAAGTACTATTTGCATAAAGGAATATTTTCTTTCTTGAAGTTATATGCCTCATATACACATGCATGTCCCTCTCATTGTTTTACAATCTCTTTCTTCCCAAATACACACTCCAAGCCTTATGTTATGAAGGCTACTGTTGACCATATTCATCCCTCTTTCCTTAGAGAGGGCGTGATTGACGATAAGCAGTATCCCATCTGTTGCTGCATTCTTCAAAACTTCACTCTTGTTCTAACTCTTTAACAGGAAATTATTAATCCATTAAGCCATCTAAGTTCTTAAAATATATTCCATTAAACAACAAGTGTTACCCTGAGTATCTAGTCTTTGTCAGGGACTAAGCTGTGTGATGGAAGGAAAGATTATGGACTGATCTATTAGTCAAGTTTATCTGTACAATGAATCAAAGAAAAATAAACCTGTGCATAGATTATGCCTAAAATGTTTCTTTTAAAAATTGTTATACAGGTATGTCCCCCTAAACATTTTCTATATAATATATAACCAGTAACCATCATATTGTGAGAAAAATGCCTTGTTTGAAGAAGATATTTTAATTTATTTGCTGGGTCCAAACGAAGTGGATATTATTTAACTGATTAAGTCTGAAACATGAAGATTTTAGGTCTTCAGTTTGCATATAGGCCATATTGTATTCCTAGTTTGGAAAGAACTGATATTCAAATTCAACAAGTTTTCTCCTGCATGCAATCATGTACCTGTTTCATTGGAAACCTCATTTTCTGGGCATTGAACACAATCAAAGCAGCAGTCTGCTGTTTCTTCCTGATGAATTTTCCTGAATCCAGCAGTACAGGCCACACTACATACAGAGGATGGAACCTGAGAAAGTGAATAAATATTATATAATATGTATGTGAGTGAGTGTGTGTAGGTCATACATTTGTCAAATGAATAATCACTCATAGACTGATACATGAGACACTAACAGATATGATTATACATATTCTTCTGATACTACTTGTTCTTCTGTATTACTTAAAGGTATCAGGCACATTATAATTTTGTATTTCCCTGCAATGCACTGAATGTCACATATTATTTACTATATCATGTAATATTATATATGTAACATTCAGGTTGTAGCAGTTTAAATTTTTTTCCTTCCTAAACTGATTAATTCAAAAGAACATTTGTGTGACACCTGCTTTTCTTTCATGATTTATAAATTACAAAAAAATAAAAGAATAAAAAAGAATAGTGAGGTGTATGGAGGGAGAAGTTAGGGTAAATGGGTAAATCTCAGAAGAGTATTTTGATGACTATGAGCAAAATATGTTATGTAAGACTCCCATAAATTTAATAAAGTTTTCCTAAGTGTAAAAGAACCTGAATGCACTATCCCTTCCCTCTTTCCCATGCGTCTATGAGGGAGCCCCCCAACGCACCCGCTCCTGCCTCAACACCCTAGCATTCCCCTGTGCTGGGGCATCAATCCTTCACAGGACTAAGGGACATCCCTTCTATTGATGCAAGATAAGCTGTTGCGGCCGACCAGCAGCGCAATCTTCCACAAAGGAGGGGAAAACAGGATGTTGGATAACATTTGAAATGGAAATAATTTTTTAAAATCCAAAATATATAAATAAAAAATAAACTTGAATCTGGAGAAACATATATGTTAATGAATACATGCTATAATTAAGTAGGCTCTATATAAGATCACACAGAGTCAGAAAATTCCATGAATTATATATAGTTACAAAATTTTAATTAATTATATGTAAATATATATTATATTATATTATAAATTTATCAAATGTATTCCTGTATTGTGGTTGAATTGGAATATGGGTGCTATTGAACATGAAACCTAGAGGACATTGATCCTTCTATGCCCAGATTAACATTCAGTTGAGAGTTATCAAATTTTGATGATTGTAAATGAGGATGGTCTTTTGCAAGAGTAGCAATTGGTCTGAACCACAGAATCTCATATTTAAAAATCTACATATCCTGAAAAATAAAAATTATGGTGTACCCACTGTTCCTCCCATGGCCCATTCCAAGTCATCACATATATGAAGTTGTTGACTCTTTGGAAAACAAGGTATATAGCTTCCTATTTTCACTTTTAATCCAAGGCCTTGTGGAAAATTCCAAATGATGAAAATATCATACTCTGTACACTGATTTTCTCTATGCTTCATGTTCACCAGTTCTCCAACAGGATTCGAAAATACCCTGGTTTTCATCAAGGAAGACACCTAGAAGAGATTCATGCTTACATATGCATATCAATAAAGATAATGCCAAGTTGAGAATTTTCCCTTTTTTCTTAATGATTTTCAAAAAAGACAGTTATATTGAAATAAATCTGTGTAGTAAAAAACAGTATACATAATTGATAATTAAAAATTTATATGTTTCATATTAATACCTGATGATAAAATGTACTAGAAAAATTATTACCAGATAGCAAGTAACATGGTGTGTGTGTTTGTGTGTGTGTGCGCGCCTGTGTAAACATGTTTGTCAAAAATAATTTTAAAAAAGGAAGCCATGTATGTGAGAATGAGGGGGAAGTCTGAATGACTGAAAATTGTGAAAATAAAAATGTGGGATTTTATGTACATACAGTGTACACATATAAGATGAACATAAACTTAATAAAATGGGAAGTATTAATCATTTATGTTTTTGTAAATTGTTAATTTAAATATATAACTATTAACCACAGCTGATGTATCAATTTTTGAGACACTATATTTTAGAAAAATATTCACTCTTGTAATCACTTAAGACTTTTATGATAAAACTCTTGGCTCCTATTTTAATTTTGAACTCATTTGGTGAAATGTTGAGACACCTTTTCAAAAAACTCACTGGTATTCATAAAATTGTATTGTCTCCTATGAAATATTATCTTTGTACATGATATTTATCCATGTAAAGGAATCATTAGGGACTTTTGCAGTATAGAAATCATTTCACTGGGAGAATAATCTCTAACAAATGTACAGTTGTTTCTCTGGTTCCATTTAAAAAATAGCATTGATATATCTAAGAATAATGAAATGTAAGAAACTTTACCTGCTGACAAGCAGTGAAATATCTTTTGGGTTTTGCCTTTTTCTGAGACTCTACTTGTTGAAGAATGTGTTCATGGTAGGTGTGGGCCGCAGCATAAACAGCATTATACAAATTGTAACCTTCATCACTCATGGCCATATCATAGTTGTGCAGTGCTGTCCATTCCAATGTGTTGTTGAATGTCATATGATCCATTTTACTGCTGTTCTTAGAGATTGAACAATTAAAATAATTCCACTCCAATATAGTATGAGAAATATCTACTGGGTATTTGGCAGTGTTCATTGTTTGCATAAATTTTTTAAATTTAGGAATCTCAACTTTGTGGTGTGCAAAAGTGATAGTGCCATGGAAGAGATTAAAGGTGAATTCTTTTTTATTTTTGATGACATCCCACTGTGAGGTTGTGATCCAGATTCTCCAAGCACCTAACTCTTCCCATCTTCTAAAGCTTACTTCTAGAGTAGAGTTCATTTCACCATAAATGATAACAACATTTGCTGAAGATGTCATAATTTGTTTATCATATATTGTAGCTCTTGTCATGTATATCTGCATGTTTTCTGGGATCATATTAACAAAAGCTAAACAGATCTCATGCCTTTGGCTCTCTTCTCTTAAATCTGAGAGAAACTGAATACCCTGGTCATCATCTGAGATGACCAGTCCTATCCAAGTCCATCTAAAATGAAACATCAAGGAGACCATGCCATGGGACAAATGTGTGTCCTTGGTGGCTACTTGATGGACATGGGGCAGCCGGTCATGGTCGCGTAGGTTAGGATTAAATGGTCCAAAGAAAACCTAAAGAATGTAGAAGAGAGGATGAAACTTCCAGTGAGGAATATGATTATTAGGATGTTTGGACTCATATACAAGTAATGCTACTCACCTTCCAGAACTGCTGTTAAGAACAGTAAGATTGAACTATAAATATCATGTGTTATTCCTATGAGATTCTAGACTATTCCTGACAAGTCTGAAATTCCTAGAACACAGTTTTAACTGTTTACACAGTACATCTATGAACTGATTATTTAATTCATATATGTATATATATATATATATATATATATATTTATATATATATGTATATATATATACACACACACACACACACACATATGTGTGTGTGTGTGTGTGTGTGTGTGTGTGTGTGTATGGGTGTGTGTGTGTTTGTAGCAGCACACTCGCAAATGCATTCTTTCCAAGTTTTCTTGTAGGCACCTGTTAATGTAATTTAATGTTCTTAACCCATTCAGTGTCACAAATTCTTACCAGTGGCATCGAAGAATGCAATCCCAGTTTTAAGGATGTTTTCCATGATGGACCTGTAAAACCTATGGCACATGAATCATCTAAATAACAGAAATAATTAACAAAATTCATATGTCCTTTTATTTCTGTATATTCTTGATCCAGACTTCTCAATAAATCATGACAGTTTCCACCAATGATGGAGAACATCAAAGTCATGTTGGGTAAAAGATAAGAATTCTTGTTGATTTCATCAGTAGCAAAAAAGATTACCAGAAGAAGCTCATATTCACTTGCTGCAATTCTAAAAGAAGGCATAGTGATGATAAGGGAGATGTTTGAAATATAAAATTTGAAATACTGTAAGGTTTGTAATATGAGATATACTAAATCTGCCCCCCAAGTGCAGGGATTAAAGGCATGAGCAACCACTGCTCAGCCAGACTAATCATTTTAAGATATACTTTATTTAATTTTATTCATCCATTTCAAGTTATACACAATGATACAATATACCATATGACCAGAATATTATCCTTTAGGGAATTGTACACATCAAGTTAATGTTACCTTGTAGTGTGTTCTTACTATTTCTATTTTGTAAAAAGAAAAAAAAAATCAGATTTCTTTTAATACCTCTGTCTTCCTAATTCTTTGAGACCCTTTAAGTGATGTCTGAGCACAGAGATCTTCTCTGCCCCAGCACAGTTGGCAGTTCATCTGCTATTACTCTCTATTTACTCTCTTCAGGAGTAAAGCCACCAAACATCATCTTTTGCTAAAATTTGTAATTTTCAATTAAGCGTTCATTGCTAAGTTTTTCTTTCTAATCCAAAAAATTATATTGACACAGTTCACAAATTTGTAATTTTAAAACTTATCATGGCTTAAACAATTGTCACCAATGAGAATTATCACAATTTTTGCAATGAAATCACAATTTTTGCAATGAAAAATGAAAAATGAAATGTGGGAAAATTCAGAATACATCAGAAATAAAATTCCTACTCACCTAACAGAGAAGGATAATAATGTGAAGCAACCATCACTATCAGAGGGTACAGTGTACTGTGGCTACCAATTGAAAAAATGTATTCCTTTTTTCCCAAAGACATGAAAATTTAATAAGAGATGAGATGACAGCCAAAGACAGAAAAGCAAAAGAAACCTTGGTTTATGAAAGAAAGAAGTCGCAGGCACATTGATTAGCGGAAAGGTAAATTATTTCAACACTTGTTCCCTCATGATCTGCAGCCACAAATGATAACATCTCACACTTTCAATCTCAAACCTAATAGCCACATTGAGAACAGGTTCTTTTCCACAAGAAGTACAATGATTCTCCTAGATTTACCTTTTTAGACCTCAGATGTAGAGATTAAGGGCAGAATTTTCCTTATGTATCCAGGGCACATGACTTAGGATGAATGGAAAGGAATTGTGAATATATATTAACTACTAAATAATGTTGAATTTATTGAGTAAGTAAGAGAAATATTGACCATCTATCTGATAGTGATAATAAGCCTAATCTATGCCTGTGCATTTGTGTAATTGGATAAAGATTATTCTAGTAACAGAATATGAGACAAGCATTCTTTTTCCACATTCAGTATCAAATCCAGAATTGCAATATGAGGCTCATTTAAAGACTATTTTATAAAGCAAAGTATATATATATTCACAAGTATATAAGTAATGTTGTACATTTAACCAGGTATAGTAGACCAACACATTCACAAATATTTCAATGAAACAATGCATGTTCATCTGTTGGAAACCAGAATTAGGTAACACTTTCATGAAGGCATTTAGATGCATGATCATACATGAGGTGTTGGCAGACAATTGAATATAGGCAGGGATGCAGTCTCTTCATATTGAATTCTTGACAAAGTAGGGGATTGTGAATTCAAGGAAGATGAAAAGATACCTTTCAACATATATTATCAACAAAGACTCAAAAGAGAGAATCCAGACTTTCTCAATGTCCAGCATTGTAAACTGGAGTATAAAATTGCACTAAAATTATACTAAACTGTGACACATTTTGAAGTATTAAAATAGTGATTGATATAAGAATTCATTTTCAGAAGTTCTTAAAGTTACATGGTGAGGAATAGAACAGAACCCACTGTTTGTGTATACAGCTAAATATTTCAAACTAATAACATTGACAAAGGAAATAAAGTTAATGACTTACCGAAAATTTAAATCTGAAACAAAATTATCTTCAATAGATTCATCAATTAACCAAAGGTAAAAATGACATTCCCTTTGCAAATCTCCATCACTATCTTCACTATTCCTTATCCTCCAAAAGCAACTTGGTTCACTCAGACAGCACAAGATGAGAGAAAACTTCAGAAACAAAAATGAAATAGTGAAAGCACAGAGCTTCTTCATGTCTGCTAGGATCTAAGATGGAGCTGTTGTGAAATCCGTTTCTAATGTAGGAAAACATCACACACACAGTTACACCTATATGTCTGTTTGAAGGCTACTGCTGTCTGGAGATCCACTTATTATATTCACAGTTCCTTTCCATTCCTCCTATGTCAGGCTCCCTAGATACAAAAGGAAAATTCTGGCCTCAGGCTCTACATCTGAGGTCTGAAAAGTTTTCATCAACATATTTTTGAAAATATGTTTTGAGATCGTGTTTTCTACCCTCAGGGGCCATGACTGCATTCGTGTGCATAGCGTAAATCCCAAGGAAAATCTTCTCCTGCATAGCTCAGAGCTGACCATGTGTCAACAGCCATTATGTACGAACACAATGGATTTCATCAGAAGTTCTACACTGTGATAGAAGTTGAGAAGGTCATGAAAGTTCCATATCATTCAGATGTTGAGTTTAATCACAGAACATTATGTAACACATTGTCTAATTTAGGGAAGGGCAGTCTCATATGCAACATGGAGCCTGTAGTTGACCATGCTCTCTGTTGTTCATATACTATTGTATGCTACTCATGTTTACAAAATTTCCTCAAACTTCCTGTGATTCCTGCCATGTGGAGAACATGTCACTATGCTAAAACCAAAAATGCCTGGGGTTTTAAGGTTCAAAACCCATCCTGTCCAATATCAGTACCTGTACAGACATTCACTGATATGCTGATCTCTTTCCTGATAATCAGTCCCTGGCAGTCAATGACATTTGATGAAACATTTATATGGTTGATGTTTGTTCACACCTTATTAAGAAATTAGAGACTAATTTCATGTATTTTGCTCACAGGAAAGAATCTAGGTGCCATTTAAGAATTAGAATTTTATTTCTAATGTTAGCATATACCTCATACTTTTCATTTATTTCTACTTTGCATTTGTTTTGAAATATTTCCATCTTGGATTACATTTTCCACAACACGCATGTATGGCTGTTAAGCTAATTTATGTAATTTCGTTAGATTACAATGAGTGACAAAGATGAAGCATTGATTTGATGTCTAATTTTTTGAACTACCTTATATTTTTGTTCATAATATCCATACTGAATTAAGTGAGTCTTAAACACCATTTTTGGAATGTTGGTATGTCATTGATTATAATATAATCCTGCTTTGGAATTTATTTTACTATATTTGTTACTATGTATAAACATTTGTTTCATTCTTTGTTTAATTATGACTATTTCAGTGTAAATTTGTTTCAGTACATTTGCAAACCTATATATTGGGTAAATTAACTGTCCTGTTGTCATATTCTATAATTGTTATATACTTAGTGCTAATACAATGTCAAAATAATTGGGAATGTGCATGGACGCTGACTCTTCACTCCTCTGTGATTGCGATTGAAATGCCATCCTGGGCTGTGGCAGTCTTTTGGAAGTCATTTGGTGCACATGAGCATAGGACTGGGATCCATACCATACTCATTAAAACAAGAGTACAGGTCAAACATTTAGGTCTTTAATAATCTTGAATTTGGATTTGCCCAGATTAGGAGGTGAGGCTCCATGTGCTTTTCTGCAGAGACATCCTCCATGTTGCTTGGAACACAAATAGTATTTCTTAAAATTTCTTTTCTTTTTGCCTAAAGCTCATGTTATGTACTTGATTTGGTGGAAAGAAGGGAGAGCACACATCATCGTGTCCTTCCTGATTATCAAGGGAATCTTTGATTTCTTTTATTCCTTTAAGTTATTCTGTAGGGTGGCAATCTTAAGCTATCCACTACAGTACTTTATGGGTTTATAAAACAAAGTTTTATTCTATGTTTCACAGATAATATTCCATAGATTCTTTCCAGTTGCTTGTCCCTTTATTTCTTCTTGAAATCATATACCTTATTCCATGTCATGCTTATGTGGAACATGTGATGGTGTCTATCCTGTTTTCATGTCAGAGAATAATCTTGGAAGTGTTGCTGGTGTATTTTCATTGAAATTTGATGTCATTTATTAGTAAACCATTCTTATCCTGTTTTCCCCATTAATCAGATACTGATTTGTATTTTTTCAATCACTTGAAGCAAGGTTTGATATGGCACAGAAGTATGATTTATACAAAGCATTGAAGCACTTTTGAATATCTGCACTCATCAATCTATATAGATGGAAAGACTTCCTCTTTCATGAATTATATATGCAATAGCAAAGATGTTATTCATGAACCACAGATATTTGCAAGGCCATGTGATGCCCATTATACATCTATGCTCCAACAAGTATAATTTCAGGTTCACTACAGATAACACCTCAGTTTATTTTAATTTAAATGATTTTTGTAGAAAACTCAACTTATTCTAATGAGACTAAATCTGACATGTTATAGCTTGTTTACACACAGAATTTTTAACCCAATGCATCATAATTGGCATGACATATTACTTCACTACATTCAACGTATATGCAGAATTGCTGATGCTGATTCTTCCAAGGTGTCCCTTTAAAACCCTTAATCCATACAACTTGGCTTACAATAAAGGGTACAATTTCCCTTCCAATCTTCATTGTCCCATATACATAACTATACTAATATTGAATACCAAAAATAGAATTTCAATATTATATAAACATTTTACACCTGAAGGACCTCTACAGTCTGAACTTATGAAAGCAGTTCCCTCCCCTACCAACCTACCTGTCTAACAGGAGTTCTTCCATAATTAGAAACATAGGTGAGCCCTTTGGCTGAATACCCACATCATTTCAGACCTCCACAGAGATAAGCACATGAGGTACCTATTGAGCTCTTCCTGAGTACTGTTGTCTTTCCAGTTTGCATCTCCAACTGAAACTATTGAAGATCAATATGCCTTCCTCAGACCCCAAACCCAACCCTAGCTCCTATTATGTCTGCCTAAACCAGAGAGACAGTGGGATATACAATGGTTGTACTAAGGAAAGATATTGAAGGCATGCCCTAACCAGATACAGCACTTCCTGATTCCCAGGAGGTCTTCTGGAATCCATGTCACACTACACTATTTGTATCTAAAGAGTACTGATCCAGTCCCAGATACCCAGACAAGTTTACAACAGAAATGACCAGATGGTGAAAGAAAAATAAAAGGACATAACCAAAAGAGGTCAATGTAATTTGGAATTATAAGAACCCAGTTTTCCTACACTAGATATTTAAACACTCATGAAGAGCAAGATTTTGAGCTAAAATTGCATCTCATGAAGATGACAAATACCTTTAATGAGGATAAAATAACACCTTTAAAGAAATACAGAAAACTACAGACTAACAGGTAGAAGCCCTTAGAGAGGAAACAAATAATTCACTTAAAGACATGGAAGATAATACAATTTGAAAGGTGTTGGAATGGAACAAAACAGTCCAACCCTGAAAATTGGGAAAAGAAACAACAAACAAGTTCAAAACCTCTTCTGCACATTCATCAGACCCCAGACACATAAAGGAAAGCTTTCCTTACACCACCCATCTTCCCTGATCTCTGATATCCTTGCACAAAGCCAAGTTTCACTCAGTAGTATGAGATCCCAGGACTACATCCATTTCCCTACAAACTCTCCACCCACCTTCATGTGATCTAAGCCTCATGAAACATAAAAAACTGGAGGTCTGGAAACAGAATTTTGTTGCTGTTGATATTATTTTTCTTTTTATTAGTTATTTTCTTTATTTACATTTCAAATGCTTTCCACACAGTCCCCTGTACCCTCCTCCTGCCCTGCTCCCCAACCCACCTACTCCTGCTTCAGGCCCTGGCATTCTCCCTGTACTGGTCATATAATCTTCGCAAGACCAAGGACATCTCCTCCCATTGATGGCTTACTAGGCCATCCACTGTTACATATGCAGCTAGAGACATAAGCTCTGGAGGTGGGGGTAATTGTTAGTTCATATTGTTGTTCCTCCTATAGGGTTGAAAGTACCTTTAGCTCCTTGGGTACTTTCTCTAGTTCCTTCATTAAGGGCCCTGTGTTCCATCCAACAGATGACACTGAGCATCCACTTCTGTATTTGCCAGGCACTGGCATACCCTCACAAGAGATAGTTGTATCAGGGTCCTGTAAGAAAAACCTTGCTGTCATATGCAATAGTGTCTGGGTTTGGTGGCTGACTATGGGATCTATCCCTGGGTGGAGCAGTCTCTGAATGATCCTTACTTCTGCCTCAGCTTTGAACTTCGTCTCTGTAACTTCTTCCATGGGTGTTTTGTTCCCCATTCTAAGGAGCAAAATATCCACACTTGGGTCTTCCTTCTTCTTGAGTCTCATGTGTTTTACAAATGTTGTCTTGGGTATTTTAAGTTTCTAGGCTAATATCCACTTATCAGTGAGTGCATATCATGTGTGCTCTTTTGTGATTGGGTTACCTCACTCAGGATGATGGATCTCCTCTATTTGTTTAAGAATGTCATAAATTCATTGTTTTTAATAGCTGAGTAGTATTCCATTGTGTAAATGTACCACATTTTCTGTATCCATTCCTCTGTTGAGGGACATCTGGGTTCTTTCCAGCTTCTGGCTATTATAAATAGGGCTGCTAGGAACATAGTGGAGCATGTGTTCTGATTACCATTTGGAACATTTTTTGGATATATGCCCAGGAGAGGTATTGCGGGATCCTCCAGTAGTAGTATGTCCAATTTTCTGAGGAACCTCCAGACTGATTTCCAGAGTGGTTGTTCAAGCTTGCAATCCCATCAACAATGGAGCAGTGTTCCTTTTTCTCCACGTCCCCACCAGCATCTGCTGTCACCTGAATTTTTGATCTTAGCCATTCTGACCAGTGTGAGGTGGAATCTCAGGGTTGTTTTGATTTGTATTTCCCTGATGATTAAGGATGCAGAACATTTTTTCAGGTATTTCTCATTCATTCGTTATTCCTCAGTTGGGAATTCTTTGTTTAACTCTATACCACACCTTTTAATAGGGTTATTTGATTTTCTGTAGTCCTGCTTCTTGAGTTCTTTATATATATTGGATATTAGTCCACCATAAGAATTAGGATTGAAAAATATTTTTCCCAACCTGTTGGTGGCCTTTTTATCTTATTTTTTGTTTTCTTTTGGTTTGTTTTTGAGATACAGTTTCTCTGTGTACCCCTGGATATCCTGTAACTCAATTTGCACAGCAGGCTGGCCTTGAACCTAGAAATATGCCTGCCTCTGCCTCCCAAGTGCTGAGATTAATGGTGTCTTCCACCACACCCAGCACTTTTTGTCTTATTGAGAGTGTCTTTTGCTTTACAGAAGCTTTGCAATTTTATGACATCCCATTTGTCAATTCTCAATCTTACAGCACAAGCAATTGGTGTTCTGTTCATAAATTTTTCCCCTGAGCCCATATCTTCCAGGCTTTTCCTCACTTTCTCCTCTATGAGTTTCAGTGTCTCTGGTTTTATGTGGAGTTTCTTGAGCCACTTAGACTTGAGCTTTGTACAGGTGAATAAGAATGGATCAATTCACATTCTTCTACTACATAACTGACAGTTGTGCCAGCACCATTTGTTGAAAATGCTTTTTTCCACTGGATGGTTTTTGCTCTTTTGTCAATGATCAAGTGACCATAGGTGTTTGGGTTCATTTCTGGGTCTTAAATTATATTCCTTTCATCTACATGTCTGTGACTGTACAAATACCATGTAATTTTTATCACAATTGCTCTACTGTAGTACAGCTTGCGGTCAGGCATGGTGATTCCACCACAGATTTTTTTATTGTTGAAAAGAGTTTTTGCTATCCTAGGTTTTTTGTTGTTCCAAATGAATTTGCAATTGCACTTTCTAACTCAGCGAAGCATTGAGTTAGAATTTTGATGGGGATTGCCTTGAATCTGTAGATTGTTTTGGCATAAAAACCATTTTTACTATATTGATCTTGCCAATCCATGAGCATGGGAGACCTTTCCATCTTCTGAGATCTTGTTAGATTTCTTCCATCAGAGACTTGAGGTTCTTGTCCTACAGATCTTTCACTTCCTTAGAGTCACACCAAGGTATTTTATATTATTTGTGACTACTATAAAGGGTGTTGTATCCCTAATTCTTTTTCAGCCTGTTTATCCATTGTGTAGAGAAAGGCCATTGCGGTTTAGCAGTTCTCTCATGGAATTTTTAGGGTCACTTATATATACTATCATATCATCTGCAAACACTGATATATATATTTTTCTTCTTCCTTTTCCATGGTATCCCCTTAATCTCCTTTTGTTGTCTAATTTCTCTAGCTGGCCTCCAGAGAGTGCTCTGACCCTAGGACCAGGTGAGATCACTATCTTCTATCCTGGGTCTTTCAGAGAGCAATCTGCAGGAGTGCAGGGCAGCTGCAGAAGCAAAATAGCTTTTTGGACGGTGTCCCTTTGGGGCATCATCTTCAGCCAAAATCAGATCTGAGACCCAGACCTCTGTGTACTTTCCTCACCAGAGGAGAGTTGGCCTCCAGGGAGAGCCCTGACCCCAGGACCAGGTGAGAACGCCATCTTGCATCCCAGGTCTCTCAGAGACTTGTCTGTTCAGGAGAGTGGGTAGGCTGCAGAAGCAAGGTGACAGTCTTTAAAATAAAATGATTAATTTTGAGATTGTAATTAGGATTTTATTCACAAACGGCAAAAAGTTGTCTTTTCCACGATAATATGCAATTTATGAGTATATGGCCCCATAGGTCTTAGTGGATATTTTCTTCCAAAGCAAGGAAGGGTCCTAGATATCAGTGTCTATGCTCAGGCTTGGTGGTCATTATCTCTCTCCAGAAAACCCTTGTCACCTGGAAAATAAGGCTTGAGATCCACATAAACTAATTCAGTGTTGTTAGATTCTAGACTTTTAGACCACATTTGGAGGAAGTCAGTTGTGGTATACTGTGGTTAATTAGGTCATAAAACAGTTTGGAAGTGGCTAAGGGACAGACAAGAGCTGTTTTGGACATGTCGAATTTCCATATCTGTTGACCAATTTGGATATACATCTGGTGGGGAGGGTCTGGTGAGATGATTATCTCACAGCCTGACTGACAGAGCATAGAAAACAAAGAATATACTATATCCCTCGTTTTTTTCCTCTGGGTCAGAGTGTCAGATCTGAGGTATCTTGTTTTCCTTATTTCTGTCTGCTGGCGTCATCTCCATGTAAGGTCATCCTGAGAAGATCCCTCCCATCCTCAATCACTAAATGCTGAAGGTGGCGCTGGAACTGCTTTATAACAAGGTTTTGTTTGTTTTGTTTGTTTGGTTGGTTGGTTTTTGTTTTTGTTTGTTTTGTTTGCTTGTTTTTTTGTTTGTTTGGTTGGTTGGTTTTCGGCTAAGGAATAGGATGAAAGTAGACAGCTCAAGTCTTCTGCTACCAACTTAATGGGCTAGCTCTTCCCTTGATCCTGTCACTGCTCTTCCTAGTTAACCCATTTGGAAATAAAGCACACCATTTTCCCACTGTACTTACACGGGAAAAAAACTCATTGTCTAAGATCTCTGGCATTTGAAAAGGAGGTGATCAGTATTTATGTCCCAGGAGAGTCTCCAGGATAGGCAATTCAGTTTCTGTTCAGTACAGGGAGAACTTTAACAGAAAGGCAAAGCCTGATTCCTATGACATAAGCAATTCCTTGTCTGAACATTCTATTGTATCCTTGAGAGCTCTTGGTAACCCCTGTGATTTCACCAGTGTTGTAACAACACCAACTGCTCTTAGGGCTTTCAAAAAGTCCATATTTATGTTTGCAAGATGGTGGAGGTGCCTCCTTGAGAGTGAGAATTGAGAGTTTAGAGAAATAAGAGAGATACCTAAGGAAGCTGGCTTTCCATCTCTCTGTAAAGAAGCAAGGAAGATGTAGTCCTGGGACAGGCACAGTGAGTCATGGAACAATGTTGTGAAAATTCCTGGAGTAGGCATACTTGAGTCTAACTTCCCAGTAATGAATAACAGAAAGTGGTGCTACTTTGAATTTAATGAACTTTCCTGCTAATCAAAATTCCTGAATGGTGAGTATTCATGTACATTAATTTGTCCATCCATGAAGACAGGAGCAGGCAAGTCCAAAACTAGTATGGTGTAACGTTTTATATTTTCTTTTATTGGATTGTGGGTTGGCAAAAGGAGACCATTAAGAGGTAGGGAGAGGCCCTTCCGGTCCACACCAGCACCAGAGCACCTTGGGTGTGGAGTCTGCGGACACCCCCAAGGTCCCCACAGGACCCTCCATGGGATCCTAAGACCTCTGCTGAGTGAAACACAACTTCTGCTCCAATCCAATCATGCTGGACCTGAGACTGAATTAATTAGGGAAGCAGAAAGCCCGGCCTGACCAGAGTCACAACTCTCTCCCGGTCCACGCCAGCACCAGGACACTTTGCGTGTGGAGTCTTCGGACACCCCCAAGGTCCCCACAGGACTCTCCACGGGACCTTAGGACCGCTGGTGAGTGGATCACAACTTCTGCCAGGAGGCAGGTTCCAACACCAGATATCTGGGCACCTTCCCTACAAGAGGAGAGCTTGCCTGCAGGGAGTACACTGACCACTGACACTCAGGAGACAGATAGTCTCCCAGGTCCTCTGATAGAGGCTAATATAATCACCTGAGGAACAAGCTGTAACCAGAGACAACTATAACAACTAACTCCAGAGATTACCAGATGGGAAAAGGCAAATGTAAGAATCTTACTAACAGAGACCAAGACCACTCACAATCACCAGAACTCAGCACTCTCACCCAGTCCTGGGCACCCCAACAAACCTGAAAAGATAGTCCCGGATTGAAAACCATATATCATGATGATGATAGAGGACATCAAGAAGGTCTTTAATAACTCACTTAAAGAAATACACGAGAACACTGCTAAACAGGTAGAAGACCTTAAAGAGGAAGCACAAAAATCCCTTAAAGAATTGCAGGAAAACACGACCAAACAGGTGATGGAATTGAAGAAAACCATCCAAGACCTAAAAAGGGAGGTAGACACAATAATGAAAACCCAAAGTGAGGCAATGCTAGAGATAGAAACCCTAGGAAAGAAATCTGGAAACATAGATGAGAGCATCAGCAACAGAATACAAGAGATGGAAGAGAGAATCTCAGGTGCAGAAGATTCCTTAGAGAACATTGGCACAACAATCAAAGAAAATACAAAATGCAAAAAGATCCTAACTCAAGACATCCAGGAACCCAGGACACAATATGAAGACCAAACTCATGGATAATAGGAGTTGATGAGAGTGAAGATTTTTCAACTCAAAGGACAGGCAAATATCTTCAACAAAATTATAGAAGAAAACGTCCCAAACTTAAACAAAGACATGCTCATGAACATACAAAAAGCCTAGAGAACTCCAAATAGACTCGACCAGAAAAGAATTTCCTCCCGACACATAATAATCAGAATAACAAATGCACTAAATAAAGATAGAATATTAAAAGCAGTAAGGGAAAAAGTTCAAGTAACATATAAAAGCAGGCCTATCAGAATTACATCAGACTTTCACCAGAGACTATGAAAGCCAGAAGATCCTGGACAAATGTTGTACAGACACTAACAAAACACAAATGCCAGCCCAGACTACTATACCCAGCCAAACTCTCAATTACCATAGATGGAGAAACCAAAGTATTCCACAACAAAACCAAATTCACATATTATCTTTCTATAAATCCAGCCCTTCAAAGGATAATAAAAACAAACAAACAAAAAAAAAAAAATACAAGGACAGAAACCATGCCTTAGAAAAAGCAAGAGAGTAATCCTTCAATAAACCAAAGAGAGACAGCTCCAAGAACAGAATGCCAACTCTAAAACAAAAATAATAGGAAGCAACAATTACTGTTCCTTAATATTTCTTAATATAAATGGACTCAATTCCCCAATAAAAAGACATAGACTAACAGACTGGCTACACAAACAGTACCCAACATTCTGCTGCTTACAGGAAACCCATCACAGGAAAAAAGACAGACACTACCTCAGAAGAAAAGGCTGGAAAACAAATTTCCAAGCAAATGGTCTGAAGAAACAAGCTGGAGTAGCCATTCTAATATCAAATAAAATCGAACTCCAACCCAACGTTATCAAAAAAGACAAGGAGGGACACTTCCTACTCATCAAAGGTAAAATCCTCCAAGAGGAACTCTCAATTCTGAATATCTATGCTCCAAATGCAAGGGCATCCACATTCATTAAAGAAACTTTAGTAAAGCCCAAAGCACACATTGCACCTCAAACAATAATAGTGGGAGACTTCAACACACCACTTTCACCAATGGACAGATCGCAGAAACAGAAAATAAACAGGGACACAGTGAAACTAACAGAAGTTATGAAAAAAATGGAATTAAGAGATATCTACAGAACATTTTACCCTAAAACAAAAAAAGGGTATACATTCTTCTCAGCACCTCATGGTACCTTATCTAAAATTGACCACATAATTGGACACAAAACAAACCTCAACAGATACAAAAATATTGAAATGGTCCCATGCATCCTATCAGATCACCATGGACTAAGGCTGATCTTCAATAACAAAATAAATAATAGAAAGAAAAGATTCACGTGGAAACTGAATAACACTCTTCTCAATGATACCTTGGTCAAGGAAGGAATAAAGAAAGAAATTAAGGACATTTTGGAGTTTAATGGAAATGAAGCCACAACATACCCAAACCTATGTGTCACAATTAAATCATTTCTAAAAGAAAAACTCATAGCTCTGAGTGCCTCCAAAAATAAACTAGATAGAGCACATTTTAGAGCTTGACAACACACCTAAAAGCTCTAGAACAAAAGGAAGCAAATTCACCCAAGAGGAGTAGACAGCAGGAAATAATCAAAGTCAGGGGCAAAATCAACCAAGTGGAAACAAGAAGAACTATTCAAAGAATCAACCAATCGAGGAGCTGGTTCTTTGAGAAAATCAACAAGATAGATTAAACCCTTAGCCAGACTCATGAGAGGGCACAGAGAAATCATTCTAATTAACAAAATCAGAAATGAAAAGGGAGACATAACAACAGATCCTGAAGAAATCCAAAACACCATCAGATCCTTCTACAAAAGGCTATACTCAACAAAACTGAAGAACCTGGGTGAAATGGACAAGTTTCTAGACAGATACCAGGTACCAAAGTAAAATCAAGATCAGGTTAATGATCTAAACAGTCCTATATCCCATAAAGAAATAGAAGCAGTCATTAATAGTCTCCCGGCCAAAAAAGCCCAGGACCAGATGGGTTTAGTGCAGAGTTCTATCAGACCTTCAAAGAAGATCTAATCCCGGTTCTTCACAAACTATTCCACAAAATAGAAGCAGAAGGTACTCTACCCAACTCATTCTATGAAGCCACAATTACTTTGATACCTAAACCACAGAAAGACCCAACAAAGATAGAGAACTTCAGACCAATTTCCCTTATGAATATCGATGCAAAAATACTCAATAAAGTTCTCGGGAACCGAATCCAAGAACATATCTAAACAATCATCCATCCTGATCAAGTAGGTTTCACCCCAGGGATGCAGGGATGGTTCAATATAAGAAAACCCATCAATGTAATCCAGTATATAAAGAAACCCAAAGACAAAAACCACATGATCATCTCATTAGATGCAGAAAAAGCATTTGACAGGATCCTACACCCATTCATGATAAAAGTCTTGGAAAGATCAGGAATTCAAGGCCCATACCTAAACATGATAAAAAGCAATCTACAGCAAATCAGTAGCCAACATCAAAGTAAATGGCGAGAAGTTGGAAGCAATCCCACTAAAATCAGGGACTGGACAAGGCTGTCCAATCTCTTCCTAACTTTTCAACATAGTACTTGAAGTATTAGCCAGAGAAATTCGACAACAAAAGGGGATCAAGGGGATACAAATTGGAAAAGATGAAGTCAAAATATCACTTTTTGCAGATGATATGTTAGTATATATAAATGACCCTAAAATTCCACCAGAGAATTCCTAAACCTGATAAACAGCTTCAGTGAAGTAGCTGGATATAAAATTAACTCAAACAAGTCAATGGCCTTTCTCTACACAAAGAATAAACAGGCTGAGAAAGAAATTAGGGAAACAACGCCCTTCTCAATAGTCACAAATAATATAAAATATCTCGGCGTGACTCTAACTAAGGAAGTGAAAGATCTGTATGATTAAAAACTTCAAGTCTCTGAAGAAAGAAATTAAAGAAGATCTCAGAAGATGGAAAGATCTCCCATGCTCGTGGATTGGCAGGATCAACATTGTAAAAATGGCTATCTTGCCAAAAGCAATCTACAGATTCAATGCAATCCCCATCAAAATTCCAACTCAATTCTTCAACGAATTAGAAAGAGCAATCTGCAAATTCATCTGGAATAACAAAAAACCTAGGATAGCAAAATCTCTTCTCAAGGATAAAAGAACCTCTGGTGGAATCACCATGCCTGACCTAAACCTTTACTACAGAGCAATTGTGATAAAAATTGCATGGTACTGGTAGAGTGACAGACAAGTAGTCCAATGGAATAGAATTGAAGACCCAGAAAAGAACCCACACACCTATGGTCACTTGATCTTCGACAAGGGAGCTAAAACCATCCATTGGAAGAAAGACAGCATTTTCAACAATTGATGCTGGCACAACTGGTTGTTATCATGAAGAAGAATGTGATTCGATCCATACCTATCTCCTTGTACTAAGGTCAAAACTAAGTGGATCAAGGAATTTCACATAAAACCAGAGACACTGAAACTTATAGAGGAGAAAGTGGGGAAAAGCCATGAAGACATGGGCACAGGAGAAAAATTCCTGAAAAGAACAGCAATGGCTTTTGCTGTAAGATTGAGAATTGACAAATGGGACCTCATGAAACTCCAAAGCTTCTGCAAGGCAAAAGACACCGTCAATAAGACAAAAAGACCACCAACGGATTGGGAAAGGATCTTTACCTATCCTAAATCAGATAGGGGACTAATATCCAACATATATAAAGAACTCAAGAAGGTGGACTTCAGAAAATCAAATAACCCCATTAAAAAATGGGGCTCAGAACTGAACAAAGAATTCTCACCTGAGGAATATCGAATGGTAGAGAAGCACCTGAAAAAATGTTCAACATCCTCAATCATCAGGGAAATGCAAATCAAAACAACCCTGAGATTCTACTTCACACCAGTCAGAATGGCTAAGATCAAAAATATAGGTGACAGCAGATGCTGGCGAGGATGGGGAGAAAGAGGAACACTCCTCCATTGTTGGTGGGATTGCAGGCTTGTACAACCACTCTGGAAATCAATCTGGCGGTTCCTCAGAAAATTAGACATAGTACTAACGGAGGATGCAGCAATACCTCTCCTGGACATATATCCAGAAGATGTCTCAACCGGTAAGACGGACACATGCTCCACTAAGTTCATAGCAGCCTTATTTATAATAGCCAGAAGCTGGAAAGAACCCAGATGCCCCTCAACAGAGGAATGGATACAGAAATTGTGGTACATTTACACAATGGAGTACTACTCAGCTATTAAAAAGAATGAATTTATGAAATTCCTAGCCAAACGGATGGACTTGGAGGGCATCATCCTGAGTGAGGTAACACATTCACAATGGAACTCACACAATATGCACTCAATGATAAGTAGATATTAGACCAAAACCTAGGATACCCAAGATATAAGATACAATTTGCTAAACACATGAAACTCAAGAAGAATGAAGACTGAAGTGTGGACACTAAGCCCCTCCTTAGAATTGGGAACAAAACACCCATTGAAGGAGTTACAGAGACAAAGATTGGAGCTGAGACGAAAGGATGGACCATGTAGAGACTGCCATATCCAGGGATCCACCCCATAATCAGCTTCCAAACGCTGAAACCGTTGCATACACTAGCAAGATTTTATCAAAATGACCCAGATGTAGCTGTCTCTTGTGAGACTTATGCCGGGGCCTAGCAAACACAGAAGTGGATGCTCACAGTCAGCTATTGGATGGATCACAGTGCTCCCAATGGAGGAGCTAGAGAAAGTACCCAAGGAGCTAAAGGGATCTGCAACCCTATAGGTGGAACAACATTATGAACTAACCAGTACCCCGGAGCTCTTGACTCTAGCTGCATATGTATCAAAAGATGGCCTAGTCAGCCATCACTGGAAAGAGAGTCCCATTGGACATGCAAACTGTATGTGCCCCAGTACAGGGGAACGCCAGGACCAAAAAAAAAATGGGAATGGGTGAGTAGGGAAGTAGGGGGGAGGGTATGGGGGACTTTGGGGTAGCATTGGAAATGCAATTGAGGAAAATATGTAATAAATGAATTAAAAAAAAAGAAAAAAGATAATTGGGATGGAATAAAGGCCAGCTCATTGTCAAAAAAAATAAAATAAAATAAAATAATGTTACTCAGTATTTATTCAAATATATGAACCTTATGGGGGCCATCCTTATTCACACTGTTCCTAAGTACTTTTTTTTAATTGGACACTTTACTTATTTGCATTTCAAATGTTATCTCCATTCCATGTTTTACATCTACAACCCCTATATCCCATCTCCCCTTACCTTGATTCTATGAGGGTACTCCCCCCAACAACCTACCCACTCCTGCCTCGCTGCTCTAGCATTAGGCAAAGAGTGTGGAATACCCACTATACAACTCACGAACTACATGAACTTCAAGAGGAAGTAAGACCAAGGAGTGGATGCTTCCATCCTACTTAAAAGGGGGAACAAAATAATCAAGGAATGTAGATGATGGGAGGGAATTGTGAAGAAGAGAAGAGGGGGAGGGGAAGAATCAGGTATGGGAGAAGACAGGAGAGATGTTCAGAGGGTCAGGACATTGAACAGGGGTGTATAGCAAATGGGGGATGAGGAACTGGTGGTAAAAAACAGAAAGTCCCAGATGCCAAGAAAGCAAGAGCTTCACAGGACTCAAGAGGGATGGCATTAGCTGAAATACTCCCACCAAGAGGAGGGGAAAACCTGTCAAGACTAAATATATTTTTTAAAGGGAGAAAATAAAGTATTCTCTCCCTTCCTCTTTCTCTGTTTCTGTCTGTCTGTCTGTGTCTGTGTCTGTGTCTGTCTCTGTCTCTGTCTCTGTCTCTCCTTTCCTTCATCTCCCTCTCCATCCCTCCCACTTGGTTGTGTGGTGTGGTCTGGTGGTGGTGGTGGTGGTGGTGATGGTGTGTGTGTGTATGTGTGTGTGTGTGTGTGTGTGTGTGTGCATGTGTACACACACATGCCTGTGAAGAAATGCCATGGTGTGCATGTATAGGTCAGATGACATCAGAAGTCACTTTTATTTCTCTACAATGTAGGACATAAGAATCAAACTCAGGCTGTCAGGGTTGGCAGGAAACACTTCACCAGTTGAACCATCTCTACTGCCCATAACATAAAGGTCTATATCTAGTTTTGTTTAGTCTATATATAGTTTAGCTGACTATGGATTTACTTTCTTTGTGTATCCTGGCATAAAGACATTCTTCATATTTCTTGAGTAATTGAAAGGAAAAAAAGAAGGAAGGAAGGAAGGAAGGGAGGAAGGAAGAAAGGAAGGAAGGAAGGAAGGAAGGAAGAATAAAATTATAATTTAGAAGTGGTATGTATTTTAAAGGATGTGATATTTGAATAAGAATTGTCCCACATAGGTTTAGATATATGAACTATTGGCTCCCCATAGTCTGAGATATAAGAACTCTTGGCTTCCCCAACGCCTCAGACACATTAGTATCCCAGGTGGTGCTGTTTGAGAAGATTATGGAACTTGTATGTCTTAAAGCCTTGCTGGAGGAAGTATGCAAATAGAGACAGGCTTTGAGAGTTTATTACATCTCCCCACATCCAGTTCCCTCTCTGTTTTCTGTATGTGGCTGGAGATGTGACCTCTCACCTTGATGCTATCCCTGCCCACTGAATCCCCTGCCATTGTGAACTATCCCTCAATATTAAGCAAAGAAATAAAAAAAATAATAATAAAGTAAACTAAAATCCCTATCTTCCATAAATCACTTTATGTCATAGTATTTTATCACAACAAGGTAAAAACTAAAATAGAAGACTTCCTTGGAATGTAAGCTGCTGTACATTAAGTAAAAATAATGAAGGCATTAGGCAAAACAATGATATTACTGAAAAAGGACTACTGAATTCCCCATAATTTTATACTTTAGGAAGTAGTATAGTAGTGATGTTACTTTCAGAAATGTACTATGGTTTTATAAAGTATTACTATTAAAGAAAAAATAGATAAATGGTATATGAAAATCTATCCTCACAATTTTTCTGCATATATAAAATTAATCTAAAACAAAAATTGAAGATTAAATAATTAAGCCTGAGATATTCCTTCCTTTTATGAATACTCAGTAGGGACATATAATTTAGGAGAAATAACAGATGTTTCAAACCTTTGTTTCATAAGGCTTCTGCTACTCTGAAAATGTTTATGCAAACTGAAACGCCCAAAATAAAAATCAGTAAAGAAAATTTTATTTGAACATTGACATTCTTATTATGAACCACACATATATAAAGAAATTAAAATTGTAACATAAATATTTATCTTGCTAATATTGAAAATATTCAGTAATGAAGTATTTGTGATTATTTTATTGTCTTGAAACAGAATCTAAACAATTACCTTAGGCTGTTTTTTTAACTCAAAGGCCTCCTGTCTTAGCCTTCCAAGTTTGGCTGTAGCTATGAGTATTAACTACCACACCAGCAAGAATTTTTTAGATATTTACAAGAAAACTATTATCTTGGATATAGGTATCTGCAATGTAGATTTTGTAAGAGAAAGAAGAATTGTAGGAAGCCGCCCTCACATTCGCTGTTGCAAGATGGCGCTGACATCCTGTGTTCTAAGTGGTAAACAAATAATCTGCGCATGTGCCAAGGGTAGTTTTCCACCCCATGTGCTCTGCCTTCCCCGTGACGACAACTCGGCCGATGGGCTGCAGCCAATCAGGGAGTAATACGTCCTAGGCGGAGAATAATTCTCCTTTAAAAGGGACGGGGTTTCGCCATTCTCTCTCTTGCTCTTGCTTTTGCTCTTGCACTCTAGCGCTCTTGCGCTCTGGCTCTGGCTCTTGCTTCTGGCTCCTAAAGATGTAAGCAATAAAGCTCTTGCGCTCTTGCGCTCTTGCTCTCTTGCACTCTTGCACTCTTGCTCCTGAAGATGTAAGCAATAAAGCTTTGCCGCAGAAGATTCCGGTTTGTTGCGTTCTTCCTGGCCGGTCGCGAACGCGTGTAAGAAAGAATAAAATATTAATAAATTAGAATGTGTTAAAAAAATTCAGTTTTGTTGCTCATTTCCTGAACTGAAAAAAGAATCATGATTTATATACCATATATCCTGGATTATGTGTATAAGATTGTTTGTATTTGTGTGTGTGTGTCCGCACGCACATGCACGTGCACACACATGTGCACGTATCTAACTTATTTCTAAACATATAGCTTACTATAACTCTTCAAAATAAAATATCAGTTAACTCACAAAATGTCATGTTTACATGATATTAGTTCAATTTTTAGGGTAGTAACCTAGATGTCAGAAAAGTTAGTATTTTTTTTATATTATGAATATAGTTATATACCCTTGAGTACGTTTGACTTTTTCCCTTTAACATAGAAATCAATAATGGTTTGAAAAGTTGGTACTCTTTTTCAAACTTTTTGTTTGATCTTCCTGAGTTTTAAATCATGCACCCCAGTCCCACTTATCTCCTCATCACCTTGTATCCTGCTTCCACAATTGCAACCACCCCAACAGAATAAGAATCTCATTGTGGAATTTGTAGTGTCACAGTGTATATCCCACAGTGTGCCCTTTTATCTACACTTCTTTGTTTCCAAGTTGTTCATTTTAATGAGTCTTAAGAGGTCTCTGCCTTCTACTATCATATCAGGACTAATGCATAACTGTAACTCATCTCAGATATCCTGTTGTTGCCCTTTGTCATGGAGATCCTGTAGTATGGAATCTGTAGGGTGGCCATTTTAATCTACATCAGCAGTTCACCAATGGGGGTCAATGTTGTGGTGGGGCAATTCAAAGCCCATGATCTGGGCCTGAGAGGTGTCTGGCTAATCAGACCACCAGCTCTGCCACACTACCACCATCTGGGAGAGCTTTCCTGCCCTTCCCAAGCTTCCCTTTCCAAAGTTGCAGCCAACAAGGGGCAGAAACAACTTTCCTGCTACCATACTCTCAGTGCTGTCTCATTGGTGCCCCTGCCATCAAAGCCAGCTTTACTGTGCTGCCCAGACAAGGTAGAGGGATCATCCTCCTAAGTGCTACAGCAGGTAAGGGATGGAGCCAGGTCTCTAGCTCTCACTCCCTCTGAGCATGCTCACCAGTAATCCCCCAAACCAGGGCTAGCTCCCTCCCTGCTGCTCAGATGAGGTACATGGCCTACTCTCCCAAGTGCTGCAAGAGTTGATTGGGACATCTTTCCTGGGCTCATGACCCCATCAGGGACAGCTCTCCTGCCAAGGGTGGTGAGGGAAAAAGGGAGGGAAGGGGTCTCTCCTATGTCCAAACCACTGCACAGCAAACAAGAGGTAGGACCAGGTTTCCCATGCCCTCCAAGCAGCTGATCAGAAAGCCCCAAATCTAGGGCTAGCTCTACTCTGCTGCTCAGTCAAGGAAGGCTGTCACTAGAGGCAGGTTTTGAGATCATATATGCTCATGTCTGGCTAGTGTGTAGACAGCCTCTTTTTGCTGCCTGTGGATGAAGATTTAGAGTCTTGGCTTCATCTTCGGCTCTAACAAAAGATTTTCCTGAAAGCTACCATGCTTCTCAGCAAGACAATAATGGAATAAACCTCTGAAACTGTAAGTCTGCCCCAGCAAAGTGCTTTGCTTTATAGGAATTACTGTGGTCATAGTGTCTCTTCATAACAACAAAACCCAAATTTCTACACCTTCCATCCTTACCCTCCAATTCTTTCTCTACATTTCTTTCTCACATTCACATTTTATTTTATACTCTATGATAATGATTAAAAGGTCCAGGTAATAGTAAATAAACAGTAAATTACTAAGATTTCTTTTTGTTAATTTATTCAACATTTTATCATTTTTATCACAAATGTAACACTGTTCTTGTTTCGAATACAAATAAAATGTCAAAGTAAAATGAACTATAATAAGAGGATATTAGCCAAAGAAGTACAGATTTCCTAGGATACAATCCACAGAACTCAAGAAACTTAACAACAAGAAGGGCCCAAGTGAGAATTCTTCAATCACACTTGGAAGGGAGAAGAAAGATATCACACGAGGCAGAGAAATAGAGAGAGAGAGAGAGAGAGAGAGAGAGAGAGAGAGAGAGAGAGAGAGAGAGAGAGAGAGAGAGCTAGGTGGGAGATGGGAGGGGGAGGAAAAAATGAACACAGTCAGGTATGGGAAGGCAGGAGAGAAGCGCTGAGGGCTAGCAGCCCTCCCAAGTCCGCCTGCCCAGAGCATAGGAGGAACACTGGCCAGATGTGGGCTATCCTCCCTACACCTCCTTCCCCTACCCTCATTAGTTTCCACATATTTGGTGCTAAATTTTAATTTTTTTAAATATATGACAATCCTAGAACTGAGGTATCACAGAACTGGTTCATCCTTGTTTTCTGCAATGATCACTTTTCATAATATTAAAAGAGCTGGAGTTCTATTCATCCCTCCATGTTAAAATTAACCAGGTCCTAAGATTGCTGTTTTTACTGACTGCATGTGCTGCTGTTCCCAGTCCATGTCTCCGTTCAGAGATCAAAAACACGCAGCAGCCTTATGACTTGACTTGGACAATTGAGAATCCTGAAATGGGTTACTGGGCCCAACTGGCTAATACAGAAAAGTCACTTGGGATGTCATGGTTTCCATATTTAACGTTTGATCTGTGCCGGATGGCTGATAACTCATGGCCTGACACCCAACAGACTTTACAGCATTCATACCCTAAGTAGACTTAGGGAGACTTTTTATATGTCTGGGGGGAAGAGAAAGGTGGCATATGAGGAACCAGAACAATTCTATTATGCTTATTGGGGTTGTGAAACATTGGGATGAAGGTATCAAAGGAAGTTCTTATCACAGTCACCTGACAGGGGAGGGAATCTGAAGTTCAACTTAAGTTCACCAGCCTAGGAAAGCAGGAAAAGGGCTTGGAAACTGGGAAACCTTGGGGCCTCTTATTTTTTATTATTGGGGGGAAAAAACCTCAAACTCATTTTCACAATTAGGCTCCTGATAAAACCAATAGTAAACCCCCTGACTGTGACTGTAGGACCACACCGAATTCTGGCAAACACTAAACCTATACCAAGAGGTCTTGCCCTGAAAAACCTATGCCAAAGTCTGTTCTCAGACCAGTGTTTGTTGACCTCCCAGTCCTTCCCCAACAGGCCCCCCAACCCCCGTATATATGCTCTAGTCAATGATGCTAAAAACCTTTCAGTTTTTGACCAGTTCCCAACCAGAGCTAACCATCTCCTGCTGGCTGTGTTATTATGCCAGAACCCCTTTTTATGAACGTGTTGGATTTATATATAAATATAATGAGTCCGAGAGACACACTGCATGCATATGGTCCCAAGAAGGCCGAGCCTTAACAATGCAGACCATATCAGGACAGGGTTCCTGCCTGGAAAAAGTTCCCTTGTCACATCAGCATATTTGTAACCAAAATACCCCCATGGTTCATTCCAAATGAGTTATTTCCCCCGAACAGGCATGGTGGGCCTGTTCAACAGGGTTGACTCTGTGTGTGCATGGAGAGGTTCTTAATTCCCCTACTGCAAAGGAGTTCTCTATTCTAGTCCAATTGATGCCATGTATAACCTATTATTCAGAGGAAATAGTGCTGAAGAACCTAATAGGGCATGTTGGGGGAGACCTCAAAAGACAGAAGAGAGAAACTATTTCCCTAACATTGGCTATAATATTGGGAGCAGGGCTACCTGGTGCAGGCACTGGGATAGCAGCCTTAACGTTGCAAGAGAATAACTATACAGCCTTAAATTAGATACAGATCAAGACAGCCAATGCTTAGAAAAATACATTTCACACCTAGAGTGAAATGTAGATTCCCTGGCTGAGGTAGTTGAACAGAACAGACAAGGGTTAGACTTTGTGTCCCTGCATCAGGGAAGCTTGTGTGTTGATGTATTCAAAGAATGTTGGTTTTGTGTAAATCACTCTGGAATCATCAAAGAATCACTACCTAAGATTAGAGAAAGCATAGAGAGGTGCCAAAGAGAACAAGAAAACTCCAAAACCTGGCATCATTCCCTATTTGATAATTCCCCATGGTTAACTACTCTCATTTCCACAATTACAGGGCCCCTTATAATTTTTTTATTGCTGCTCACATTTGGGCCATGCATAATCAAAAAGCTTTTGCAGTATATAAAGCAGAGATTAGGGACTATTCAACTGATGGTGATGAGGTCCCAGTACAAACCAATTAGCACAGACGATTTACGCCTATAAAGAGTCCAAGATAGGCCTCTAGAGTCACTAAAAAAAAGGGGAGAATGTTGTAACACTCAGATTACTGATACTAGAGAGACTTCAGTGTTGTACAGACAGAGGCTCCCATCCTCCTTTCCCCCTTCCCCCTTCTCCTGAGGCTATGCAGACAGCAGACAGGTGGTTTCTGTGCTGCATCCTCCTCCAGCAGCCTGGGCTTCCTCTCCCTCCCCTAGAGTTACAATGACAGGGCTCATAATGAGGACACATTCTCTCTGCCTCTGTGTCTGCAAAAACCAAAACTCCTGCTGAAAAGAACTCCAAGTACCTATCCTTGAGACCTTAGACAAAAAGCAAGCTCAAGGGAGACCATGGAAAAATTAAAAGGTAAGCAGAGGTCAGGTCACAGACAGATAAAACTGGCCATAAAATTAGTCTTTGAACAGACACTCATTACCCACCACCCACTTCAGTACGATTACACCTTCTAGTCACCTTTTCTGTAAATATTCACACAATTCCTATACTGTATATAAACCCAGTGTTTTTTGGACTCAAGATCACTTGCCAGCATTCAAGCAGTGAGTTCTAGATGGTCGAACTAAGTTTGAACTTGAAAATAAGACTTTTTTGTGAGTTTCAGTAGACTTTGCAATTCTTGGGCTCATCTCGGTTTCCTGTGGACCCAGAGCATAACATACTTAGCTGTTAAGAATGAGGAGATCAAAAAAAAAAACAGAAAACAAAAAACACAATGAGGACATCCTGAGCTTTATAGGCAAACAGATGGAACTAGAAAATACCATGCTTAGTGAGGTAACTCAGACACAAAAGAACATTCATGGTATGTATTCACTAACAAACGGATAGTAGCCGAAAACCCAAAACCAAACCAAACCAAACCAAACAAACAACAACAAAAAATACAGAATACACAGGATACAGTCCACAGAACTCAAAGAGCTCAACAAGCTGAAGTACCCAAGTGAAGACGCCTCAGTCCTAATTGGGAGGGAGAAGAAAGCAACCACAAGTGGGGAGGGAAGAAAGAACATGGGAGGGAAAGTGGAAAGGGGTAGAGTGGGGGATGGATTCTGATCTGGTATTGGATAAAGGAAAAAGACTGAAGTCTTGAGGGCCAGCAGAAAGAATGGAAATAGGCAAACTCAGGAAATAGGATGTTTCAAGGATGCTCTAGAATGCACCAGAGACCTGGGAGGTGAGAGATTCCAGCTTCTGGCTATTATAAATTAGGCTGCTATGAACATAGTGGAGCATTTGTCCTTATTACAAGTTGGAACATCATCTGGGTATATGCCCAGGAGAGGTAGTGCTGGATCTTCCTGTATTACTATGTCCAATTTTCTGAGGAACCATGAGACTGATTTCCAGAGTGGTTGTACCAGCTTGCAATCTCACTAATAATAGAGGAGTGTTCCTCTTTCTCCACATCCCCGCCAGCATCTACTGTCACTTGAATTTTTGATCTTAGCCATTCTGACTGGTGTGAGGTGGATGGAATCTCAAGGGTGTTTTGATTTGTATCTCCCTGATGATTAAGGCTGTTGAACATCTTTTTGCTTCTCGTACATTCTGTGTTCCTCAGTTGAGAATTCTTTGTTTAGCTCTGTACCCCATTTTTAATAGGGTTATTTGATTTTTTGGAATTCATCTTCCTGAGTTCTTTATATATATTGGATATTAGTCTCATATATGATTTAGGATAGGTAAAGATCCTTTCCTAATCTTTTAGTGGTCTTTTTGTCTTATTGAAACTGTCTTTTACTTACAGAAGCTTTGCAATTTTCTGAGGTCCGGTTTGTGGATTCTCAATCTTACAGCACAAGCCATTGCTCTTCTGTTCAAGAATTTTCTCCCTGTGCCCATACATAAATGGCTTTGATCCACTTTCTTCTCTATAAGTTTCAGTGTCTCTGGTTTTATGTGGAGTTCCTTGATCCACTTAGACTTGAGCTTCTTTTTCTTTCTTTTCTAGATATATTAGATTTTTTGCTAATATTCATTGTAGAACAATATGTGAAATGTTCGTAAAAACATTCCTAAATGTTCCATAACCTTCACAAATATTGTCTCTAGCTGTTGACCAACTGTTTAAATATATTAGACTACTCAAAATATTATATATTCATATCATAATAAGACTGAAGCTATGGTGACAGCTAGAGGCATAAATTGCTTCTGAGTAAAAATTTCATGCAAAATTGACAACTTTGACCATAGAACAGGAGCTTAGTTAACATGTCAGTGGTGGGCATAAATATACCACCTCCTGTTTAAACGTGTACATTGTGTTTAAACTGTAAGACAGATTTCGCAACACCTATTCCCTTGTTTCTCTTCCCAATATTTCATTATTGAATAAAGCTTCTTTGTCTGAATTTTATTACTTGTCTATTTGGTTGTTATATAGGAGATAGGTGGCCAGGCATATTACTTCTATGACTTCTAACTTTGTGATTGCTAGTCTTAGTTGTTAACTTTACTGAATAGGGAATTAACTAAAAGTGAAAAGCACTGGATATAACTATAAGTGATTTTTGGTTCATTCCCTCATTTGAGGTCTAAAAACCTATCCTAATTCTGGGCCACATATTCTTGTGCTAGCCTATGTAAAGCACATAGAAGACCCCTTTGGTTTTTGCTTGCTTGTCTTCATTCTCGCAGGTATGCTTATTCTTTTGAAGGTTTTAGAGTATATTTCTTTGAGAGTCCAACATATACTGAAGAACATCTGGGAAATTCAGTCTTGTGGACAGAAAATCTATTGGATTACTTGACTTTCTGACCATAGACATCTATTTTTAAATGTCTGGGCTGGACCACCGTGTATAAATCCCTCTACAAGCACACACACACACACACACACACACACACACACACACACACATATAATTATTTCAGTTTTTTTCTTTAAAGAATTTTGACTACCATACTACCATAAACCTAAAACCTCTAAAATTAAATCTATCTTCCTATATCCAATTACTTTCATGCTCCTGTTTTGAAGATATTCTAAACTATGTCATACTATCCATTTTACTAATTATTTTATTTATTTATATTTCAAATGTTATCCCCTTCAGGATACCCCCTCCATGAGGCCCCTACCACACTTCCCTCCTTTCTCTAAAAGGTTACTCTCCCACCCACCTCTCTAGAATTCCCCTTTTCTGGGGACATAAAGCTTCCACAGGACAAGCACACACCCTCGTCACACTGAGGCCAGACAATGCAATCCTCTGCTACATATGTATAGTAGGGGTCATGGACTAGTACATGTACGCTCTTTGGTTGGTGGCTTAGTACCTGAGAATTCTGGGAAATCTAGTTTTTTCATGCTGTTGTTCTTCCTATAGGGTTACAATTCCCTTCATTTCCTTCAGTCTCTCTCCAAACTCTTCCATAGGGGTTCCTGGGTTTTGACCAATGGTTGGCTGTAAATATCTGCATCTGTCTCAGTCAGTTGCTGGCATAGCCTCTTTTAGGACAGTCATGCCATGTTCCTGTCTGAAAGCATATCTTGGTCAATTAACAAATGTGACCTCCTGAAACTGAAAAGGTTCTGTAAGGCAAAGAACACTGTCAATAGTACAAAATGGCAACCTACTAATGTAGAAAAGATCTTTACTAACCCTACATCTGATCGAGGTCTAATTTTCAAAATATACAAAGAATTCAAGAAGCTAGTCTCCAAAAAAACAAACACCCTAACGAAAAAATGGTCTCTAGAGCTAAACAAAATTCTCAATTTAGGAATCTCAAAAGCCTGAGAAGCACCTAAAGAAATGTTCAACATCTTTATTTATAGTGAAATACAAATCAAAACCACGCTGAGATTATATCTTACACCAATCAGAATGGTTGAGACCAAAATGTCAGGTGACAATAGCTGCTAGAGAGAATGTAGAGAAAAAGAACACTTTTTCGTTGCTGGTGGGATTGCAAAGTGTTTTCCAGATTCTGTAATCTGGAAAACATTCTGGCATTTCTTCACAAAATTGGAAATAAGTCTATCTGAATATCCATATATACAACTTCTGGGCATATACCCCAAAATGCTCTACCATATCATAAGTAAACCTTCGGTGTTTACAGCAGCCTTAGTTATAATAGCTGGGGTTCTGGTACTCCACTGAACTTAGGAAATTAGTCTGAACAGGTGAGAGGGTGCACCATAGAACCGGACAGCTTCTGGGTCAGGCGGAGCAACAGAACCACTGAGGCAGCACCCTTTTCGGGCCGCAGACAGCTGGCCACCCTCCCGACCAGAGGACAGGTGTCCGCCTGGTTCGGAAGGCCTCAGCCTCAGGAGCAGCGGGCACCACCTTGGTTCTGGGACTCCGCCAAATTTAGTAACTCAGTCTGCACAGGTGAGAGTGTGCACCACAGAAGCTGACAGCTTCTGGGACCTGCCAAAACAACACAGCTTCTGGGAAAGGTCCTGTTTTGGGCCCTCGTCTTCGGCCAGTAGGAGGTCCAAACACAAGATAATCTGCACACCTTCCCTGTAAGAGGAGAGCTTGCAAGCAGAGAGAGCTCTGAGCACTGAAACTCAGAGGAGAGAGTCTGTCTCCCAGGTCTGCTGATAGATGGTAACAGAATCACCAGAAGAACAATCTCTAAACAGAGTCAACTATAACAACTAACTCCAGAGATTACCAGATGGCGAAAGGTAAACGTAGGAATCTTACTAATAGGAACCAAGACCACTCACCATCTTCAGAACCCAGCACTCCCACTTCGCTCAGTCTAGGGCACCCCAACACACCCAAAAACCTAGACCCAGATTTAAAAGCATATCTCATGATGATGGTAGAAGACATCAAGAAGGACTTTAATAACTCACTTAAAGAAATACAGGAGAACACTGCTAAAGAGTTACAATTCCTTAAAGAAAAACAGGAAAACACAATCAAACAGGTAGAAGTCCTTACAGAAAAAGAGGAAAAAACATCCAAACAGGTGATGGAAATGAACAAAACCATACTAGACCTAAAAAGGGAAATAGACACAATAAAGAAAACTCAAAGTGAGGCAAGACTGGAGATAGAAACCCTAGGAAAGAAATCTGGAACCATAGATTTGAGCATCAGCAACACAATACAAGAGATGGAAGAGAGAATCTCAGGTGCAGAAGATTCCATAGAGAACATCGGCACAACAATCAAAGAAAATGGAAAATGCAAAAAGATCCTAACTCAAAATATCCAGGAAATCCAGGACACAATGAGAAGACCAAACCTACGGATAATAGGAGTGGATGAGAATGAAGATTTTCAACTCAAAGGACCAGCAAACATCTTCAACAAAATTATTGAAGAAAACTTCCCAAATCTAAAGAAAGAGATGTCTATGAACATATAAGAAGCCTACAGAACTCCAAATAGACTGGACCAGAAAAGAAATTCCTCCCGACACATAATAATCAGAACAACAAATGCACTAAATAAAGATAGAATACTAAAAGCAGTAAGGGGAAAAGGTCAAGTAACATATAAAGGCAAGCCTATCAGAATTACACCAGATTTTTTACCAGAGACTATGAAAGCCAGAAGAGCCTGGACAGATGTTATACAGACACTAAGAGAACACAAATTCTAGCCCAGGCTACTATACCCAGCCAAACTCTCAATTACCATAGATGGAGAAACCAAATTATTCCATGACAAAACCAAATTCACACATTATCTTTCCAAGAAACCAGCCCTTCAAAGGATAATAACAGAAAAAAACCAATACAAGAACGGGAACAACGCCCTAGAAAAAACAGGAAGGTAATCCCTCAACAAACCTAAGACAGCCACAAGAACAGAATGCCAACTTTAACAACAAAAATAACAGGAAGCAACAATTACTTTTCCTTAATATCTCTTAATATCAATGGTCTCAACTCCCCAATAAAAAGACATATAAAAAGACTAACAAACTGGCTACACAAACAAGACCCAACATTTTGCTGCTTACAGGAAACTCATCTCAGAGAAAAAGATAGAAACTACCTCAGAATGAAAGGTTGGAAAACAATTTTCCAAGCAAATGGTATGAAGAAACAAGCTGCAGTAGCCATCCTAATATCTGATAAGATTGACTTCCAACCCAGAGTCATCAAAAAAGACAAGGAGGGGCATTTAATTCTCATCAAAGATAAAATTCTCCAAGAGGAACTATCAATACTGAATATCTATGCTGCCTAGCATTGGAAATGTAAATGAGCTGAATACCTAATAAAAAATGGAAAAAAAAAAAAGAACTGACCATAAATTTCAACAAAGGAGCAGGTTGTAATTTTAACAAATAAAAACAAGTGGTTGTACCATTAAAAAAAAAATTATAATAGCTCAATGCTGGAAACAACCCAGATGTCCTTCAACGAAAAATAGATACAGAAAATGTGGTACATTTACCCAGTGAAAGACTACTCAAGAGGCAGGCAGATTTCTGAGTTCAAGGGCAGCCTGGTCTACAGAGTGATTTCCAGGACAGCCAGGGCTATACAGGGAGATCCTGTCCAGAAAAAAAAAAAAAAAAAAAGAACAAAAAACAAAAACAAACAAAAAAAGACCACTCAGCTATTCAAAATGAGGATGTCAAATATTCTTTCCAGGAAAATGCATGGAAATAGAAAATATCATCCTGAGTGAAGTAACCCAGACACCAAAGGAGATGAATACCTAATAAAAAATGGAAAAAAAAAAAAAGAACTGACCATAAATTTCAACAAAGGAGCAGGTTGTAATTTTAACAAATAAAAACAAGTGGTTGTACCATTAAAAAAAAATTATAATAGCTCAATGCTGGAAACAACCCAGATGTCCTTCAACGAAAAATAGATACAGAAAATGTGGTACATTTACCCAGTGAAAGACTACTCAAGAGGCAGGCAGATTTCTGAGTTCAAGGGCAGCCTGGTCTACAGAGTGATTTCCAGGACAGCCAGGGCTATACAGGGAGATCCTGTCCAGAAAAAAAAAAAAAAAAAAAAAAAAAGAACAAAAAACAAAAACAAACAAAAAAAGACCACTCAGCTATGCAAAATGAGGATGTCAAATATTCTTTCCAGGAAAATGCATGGAAATAGAAAATATCATCCTGAGTGAAGTAACCAAGACACCAAAGGAGATATGTATGAATATATGGTATGTACTCACTGATAAGTGGATATTAGCCAAAAGTTCAGAATATCCATGAAGAATTCACAGATCTTATGAAGCTTAAGAAGAGGGAAAGCCCAAATGTGGATGCTTCAATCTCCAATCTCACTTAGAACATGGAACAACATAATCATTGGAGGCAGAGTTATGGAGGGACATGTGTGAAACAGGGGAGGTGGAGGGAAGAAAAGGAGGCAGTATCTGGTATGAGGAAGACAGGAAAGAAGCCCTGAGGACCAAGAGAATGAATAGAAATATCTAGTAGTGTGGCGTGGGGAATGGGAAGAACCACTACTAAATCCCAGACAGCATGTTTGTGGGAGGCTCTCAGGACCCAATGAGGATTACATTAGACGAAATGCCCAACAGCAGTGTGATAGAACCTGAAGAGACCCTTTCAAGTACAAAGTAAAATGGTTCTATTTGAATATATAGAAATGTTCATATGATTTTTGCCCTTAGATATGCATAGGTGTTCTATTATATTGTTTCATGTGTGGTAAATTATGATTATGAGGGTATATCTGATGTAGAGCCAGTTTGATAATGGTGATTTTTTTTCAATGCAGTATGAATCATTTTTTCTACTAAGTTTGCAAACCTGGAAACCACTTTCGAAAGGAGAGAAACAGCTTCTGAAAGTTGTCCCATGACCTGCACATTCATGATGTGACATGTGTAACCACAGAAAGGAAAGTATATACAGAGAAACACAAATGTAGTTACATTTACAAAAGAAATTCTGTAGTCTGGTAGAACTCATTGCTAAATCCATCTAGTCCTGGACTTTTATGGTACTTTCCCTGCCATGATACCATTACCACATTTCAAGAACATGAGTTCTTATATTGGTTTTATTTTATCCCCTTCATTTAAATATGTTGGTAATATATACCTATAATTTTTTCAGTTTCTTCAAGATTTTATAATTTTTGTATTATTATTTCAGAATATTATCTTATGTTTCATTGAATTTCTTTGGTATATGTTGGAGTATACTTGGTTTTGTTGATTTCTGTACTGTACTGTCCTTAGCAATAAACTGCCATCTAGTAGTATCATTTCTACCCCTGAGAATAGAACTACCAACCACCATGTCTTCCATAGTCCACATTTAAATTTTCTACAAAGTTTGTGACATGTTCACTCTTCTAAGTTATAGATTATTTTACTCAAACTTTCTGCATAAGATTACTCCAGTGACTCAGAATTATAATTCCTATGATTTTTGAATCTGCACTGTAGCTCAATCTCTAAGGAAAAAAAAATCTCAAGATGGATTCAGGTTGAGAATCCAGAGAAATGTAAATGATGTAATGGATTTTTCTCTTCTTTAAGAGAGAATCTATGTGACAAAATATCTTTGTAACTGATTCAAACAGTAAGCGATTGCATTTCTGGCTCAGACTACATGTTTATGTGTGTGTATGCATAAATATATATAATGAATGTTGCTATGCTTGAGGTGTGCAGTTTCCTTCTAACTTGTATTATCCATGTGATTTTCTTAAAGGTTAAATTCTGGTAATTATATTCATTGTTCATAACAAAGGGTGGAATTTTTTAAAAATCATATTTGTATTTCTGAGTACATGCTGAATTTACAGTGTTGCTTTTCTTAGATTTGCCATTTGTGTTATTTTGACTTTGTTCTTTACCTGACTGACTTCTAGAGATGAATATTAATTATCTACATTGTTTCCCAAGTTTTCCTGACTTTAAGCCTAATATAGATATAATATTTCTATATTGTATGTAGAAAGGAAATAAAAATTACTCACTATCCCTGTATTCTCCAATTAGAATGAATTCTAAAATTCTCCAAGTATTAATTGTCATTTCATTGGTGAGATGAAATATTTGAATTTAGATTCTAATTTCTGAAAAAAAAATTCCACCTATCTCTTTTATTTATTTTTATTTTTGCTGTTTCTTTTCCAGAAGTATTTGCTGTGGCCAATTTCTGAATCTTTAAAGTTTTGCAACACTGGCTGGATTGTCTCTAGACCTTCCTCATCATCAAATTTGGATTCACTTTTGACTTCTTGGCTCAGTTGTTTATTTTCCATTCATCTTTCTTATTACTTTGTTCTTTTATGTGAATTCACAGCTGGTCACTTGATATTAAGTAACTAATTTGGTTCCTTTTTTGGCAAAAAAAAATCAGTCACTGTATTTATAACAAATTTTAGATTAATAAACTCAGTGGCCTTTATAAAAATTATAAACTGAATTGTAGTGGTTTTGACCTAATGCTGCTTATATTATAATTTTCTGCATGTACAACACTGAGGGATTCTGCTCTGAGTTGGTTTTGATTGGTAAATAAAGATTCAACCAGGTAATGGCTGGCCAGGGCAGACAGAGGTAGGACTTTTAAGGTTCCAGAGCTTAAAACAGAAAGGAAGTAGTACAAAGGAGATCCATCAGGCTGGGAGAAGAAGAGGTGAAATGCCATACCTGAGAAGAGTGGAGGGCAGGAGTCATAGCCAGCATTTGAAGGTGCTGGAAGAGTGTGACCCAGTTTGGCAGCTCTCTGGTTCCAGGGCAACAAAGGTAACATATAGAAGTTAGTAGGTAATAAGCTGGATTGTCAGTGGGAGGTTGATTAACCACATAGAGGCTAGAAAGTGGCCCAAATGTTACACTGTTTAAAGCATAACAAAATATAAAATTTCTGTGAGTTTTTTTCATAAGGGAGTGCAAATCATTGGGGCAGGAAACAGGAACATGCCACTATGATTTATACATAAAAATATTGTTACACTGAATATAATAAAAAATAAGTTCAGGAGAACTAATGAATTTTGTACTTGTTATACTTAATATTATCATATACATATACAGTGAGTTAATTGTCAATATTCTTTAAACTCATTATAAAATACCATAACTGTATCAAGTAATAGATGATATTTATATAGTTGTAATCAGTTCATTATTATTTATACATATAAAACATGTATAAGACATATTTGTGACATATAACTTTAAAAAAAAGGTAATACAAATTTTACAAATATTACAGAACTCTGCCTATTTATTCTGGATGCTCTTAAATGCATATTAATAAAAAACCAGCCAAGAATCCCTACCATTGAAAAATTAATAAAGTTGTAGTACAATTTACCCTATTGATCCATGAAACTCATTGTACTACAGAAGACATATTTCATAAAGTACAAAATAGGTGAATTACAGTATTTTAATTACTTTTCTGTTGTAATAATAAGACACTGTGGCAAATAAAACTTACAAATAAAGAGTTTATTAGGGGTTTATTCTTGGTTTCAGTGGCTTGGACTCCGTGGTCATCATAATTGAAAGCTTAGCAGCAAGTAGACCCACATGGTATTGGGATAACAATTTGAAGGCAGACAGATTAATCTAACCAGGAATGATAGAAGCTTTTACATCTCAAATCCCACCCCCAGTGACACAACTTCTTCAACAAGGTCATATCAACTAATTATTCCTAAAAATTTACACTAACATAGGATCAAGTACTCAAATATTTGAGCCAAATGAGATCATTCCCATCCAAAGAAGCCCCCAAAGCATACTTATTTTGTTTTTCAGATCATCTGTTAATGTGTTTCTGAAATTATAGTCTGTTGTGGTGTTTCCTTTTAATTGTCATCTTGACACAAACTAGAATCACTTGATAAAGCAATTAAAATTGTGTGGATGAGACTGACATATGGGCTAGGCATGGTGATGCACACATTTAATCCCATCACTTGGAAGGCAGAGGCAGGCAGATTTCTGAGTTCGAGGCCAGCCCAGTCTAAAAAGGAGGTCCAGGACAGCCAGGGCTATACAGAGAAACCCTGTCTCGAAAAAACAAAAAAACAAAACAAACAAACAAAAAAGACTGACATATGTTTGTGAGGAACTGTCTTGATTATTAGTTGATGCAGGAACACCCACCCTGAATATAGTTGACACAATTATTTATTTGGGCTGTGGAATCTTCTGTGAATGTAAAAAATAGCTAAGTCGCAAGAACATACAAGGATATACTCATTTCAAAATCTTTCTGAATGCAGACATGTGACCATCTGCCTAGGCAAGTTTCATTTGATGAAAACTGACAAATTGTAACTTCTAATTATAAGCCAAACTAAGCCTTTCTCCCTAATTTGGTTTATTTACAGCATTTTATTGTAGTAATAGAAATAAGACTGGAAGACTCATAAAGTAACAAGACAAAGTTATAAGTTCTCATCATGTATTTTTCAAGTTCTGTGGCATTTTTTACACAAAATAATTTCTACACACCCTTTGATTAACATGGATGCTTGCTGAAATTATAAACAAAAAGTCTAGACCAACTTCAGGCACCCCAGGTAACATTCCACTCTAGGCTCTAGGCTCACCAATTCCCCTTCAAGTATTTTGAACAACAATAAAGTGCAACCCATGACCTGACTCAATATTCCTTCTCACAACTTGAGCTGAAGATCTCTGCTTTTTTTTTTTTTTTTTTTGGAGTCTCTATCTAGGGAACCCAGAGGTAATGTTGACACCCAAAACCTCAGAAGACAGAGGAGTCACAAAACTCTCAGCAAAGACACCCTCCTGGACCTGAAGACTTCCTGGTCACTAGAACCCCAAGGCATTAAGACCAGAAAACCTGGAGGAAACAAGAGACCAAGGGAATAAAAACATCAACAAAACAAATCAAAAAACCATGCATCTGACAATTACATATGTAGAAATCAGTATCTAAACCTATAATAATCTCAAAATTCAGGTAACTAGAGGACAATCTAAGAACACACTCAACAACAATTTGGGAAAACTGACAGCACTTAGCCACAGATGCCTTACTGTAGAACACACTGGCTGTTCCATCACAGGTGAAGCACAAGAAAATGATCTTAAATCCAATTTTATGGAGAAAGTAGATGTCTTTAAAGAAGAACTGCATAAGTCCCTTAAAGAAATAGATGCATGCACAATGAAACAGGTGAAGTAATTGAATAAACTGTTTAAGACCTGAAAGTGGAAATAGAAACAATAAAGAATGAAAAAAGTCGCTAGGAGAGAGAAAATGTAATGAGTGACTTTCTGAAGATAGTCCAAAATTTTGGACAGATGTGATGGATCTCTGAATTGCAAGGCCTTCATACATTTCATTTGAGGATTCGATCTTTCCTCTAAGTATTCTAGAGTATAATTTTCCCTGGCATATAGCCCATCCTATTGGATGCAGATCAACAAACATGTACTCTCTTGTAGTAATGCTATGTAAATAAATTAATGATTTCTTATTACTTTATATAATTTTATAGAATTACTAAATGTACATAAGTAATTTTGAGCCCTTTATTGAAAAGCTGCAGTTGAAGTTCTGTAAGCCTTCTTGTGTCACAGACTAATTGCATTAGGATAAAATGCAGGCTTAGAACAAATTTATAATCAGAGAAACTATTCCTTCTATAATAGATGTGAATGCACTATCTGATAAGTATTTTCATAAACTGAGAATGGAAAATTTCTAGGACGCTCAAAGACAAAAGATAAAATATTGACTAGATTTATCTATACAAAACTTCAAAATGAATGAGACACTAGGCAGATGATTGACCCCTTGACATAAAATTTATTTAAAACTTGTATGAACTTGTGGAGTTACTAGCAGCTAATGAATATATAATTAATAACCAATCACAATGGACTTGCAGGTAAACATTCTTCCTGACATTCCTTATTTGATTTATTGACTTGTATTAATGTTGTGAACTTGCTAGTACCTTTTATAAAATAGAAGCTTGGAATACCATATGATCATGTATCCTGAGAAAGTGTAAGAATTGAATACAACAGGAAATAGGTTCCACCTTTTCTCTCTCTCCTAGAAATAAAGTCGAAAGCCTTCTTTTGAAGTGAGTACTTTTTCTTGTGAATGTGAATTTCTCTGGCTACACAAGGTTAAAGAACTTTTAGCACTGAGCAGGGAAGGCACTGTGTCCTAACTCAATACTCCACTATTAAACCAGAGGTATTAATAATCAGAGGTGGGCAAATTTAACCACAAAATAATCCAGAAAGTTTTAAGCTTCCAGAAGCCATCAGCTTTCAACCATCAGGGCAATTAGAAGGAAATTTAAACAAGTGCTCCATGTCTGGAGCACTTGTTTGAAGTTTCTTAAGCTTATCTTCCCACCTGACCTTCAGTTTGTCACTTTCCTCTTATTCCACTCAGAAACTCATTATCCTCTCCTGAGAGCAGCCAATTATGTAATGAAATCAGTGTCTTAGAAGTCACCACCTCCAGCCCGTCATCTGCTTTCAGTTCCTCATCTATCCAGAAATAGTGTTTACCTTTGAACCTGTCCATGGGATTTCTTCTTCAGGATGCACTCTGCATTCCCAGAGCATCCTTCCTTGACTTTCATTTAAAATTCAGCTACCTGCTTCCTCCATTAGTCTGTCAGTGTTCATACTTAAGTTTCCAAGGGAGTTAGTCAAGGTAGAGCTCCCATGCAAACAGTCCATTAGTGCAGACTCAGGATGGTCTCTTTCTATGGACAATTCATTATACCATATTAATCAGGCCTGCAAATTGCTTGAATTGACCTCAGCAATAAATGATACAGATTTTAAAATTTAAATTTAAAATAAAGATTTTCTAGAATTCAATGAATTGCACAAAATTCCAAGTAAATGGGGTACAATGAAAACAGAGCTAAGATGAAGGTTCATAGTTATGAGTGTCTTCATAAGAAATTGTAGAGATCTCATACTCACCAATTAACAGCATGTCAGAAAGCTCTGGTTCAAATAGAAGCACAGTCACCAAAGATAAATAGACAGCAGGAAATAATCAAACTCAAAACTAAAATCAATTAAAAAAATCAAATAGAACAAGACAAAGAATCAGGCAACAAATATTTGGTTCTTTGAGAAAATCATCAGGATGAACAAACCTTTTTTCAAAACTAACTAAAAAAAAGAGAGAAAAAACACACAAATTAACAAAATTAGAAATAAAGAGTAAGACATAACAACAGACACCGAGATCATTGGGTTTCACTTCAAAAACCTGTAGTCCAGAAACATGGAAAACCAAAATAGAAAAAATAAAAAGGACAATTTTCTCAATAGATACAATTTGCTAAAGCTGAATCAAGATCAACTTGAATAGTCCTATAGCCAAAGGAAATATAACCTGTCATTTAATATCTCCCAAACAAAACCAGACAAGGTCAGATGGTTTTAGAGCAGGATTATACCATACTTTCAAAAAAGTGCTAACACTAATACACAAATTATTTCATCAGATAAAAACAGAAGGAAAGTTGACAAAATTTACTTTATGGGCATACAGACAATGTGATACTTAAGTCACACAAAGACTCAATAAAGAAAGAAAATTTTGGATCAATTGCCCTTATAAACATCGATTTAAAAACACTCAATAAAATACTTGTAAACAGAATTCAAATATATATAAAAAATATCACCTCTATGATGAAGTAGAGTTCATTTTACATATGCAGGGATAGATCAACATACAAAACTCTTTCACTGTAATCTATCATGTAAGCAAACTAAAAGGAAAAAATACCACAAGATTATCATATTCAATGTTGAAGAAGACTCCAACAAAATCCAACACTCCTTGATGATAAATTCTTAAAGAGATGAGGGATGCATGTCACATGCTTGAACATAATAAAGCCAATACATTGAAAGCTGACTTCCAATATCAAATTAAATGGAGAGAAAAAATATTCCCTAAAAAGCAATAATATGGTAAAAGTATATATTCTCTGTATCTATTCTGTATAGCACCTGAAGTTTTAGCAACAACAATAAGGAAAGGAAGAAGATCAAGGTATACAAATTGAAAAGGAAAAAGTCAAAGTATTGCTATTCAGATATAGTAATATACATAAGTGACATGATGCAAAATTAACTGAAAATAAACAGTAGACTTCCTACAAACAGTCTCCCTTCCTATTGATGCCAGATAAGGCCATCCTCTGCTATATGTGCAGCTGGAGCCATGGGTCCCTCCATGTGTTTTCTTTGGCTGGAGCTTTAGTTCCTGGGAATTAAGGTTAACTAAAGTTGTTTTTCTTATGATATTGCAAACCTCTTCAGCTCTTTCAGTCCTTCCCCTAACTTCTACATTGGGCTCCCAAAGCTCATTCTGATGGTTGACTGCAAGCATCCACATCTGTATCAGTAAGGATTTGGCAAAGCCTCTCAGGAAACATCTATATCAGGCTCCTCTCAGCAAGCATTTGTTGGCATCAGCAATAGTGCCTGGGCTTGGTGGCTGCATATGGGATATATTCTCATGTGGGGCAGTCTCTGGATGACTTTTCCTTCAGTCTCTGCTCCACTCTTTGTCCCTGTATTTCTTTTCGACATGAACAATTCTGGGTCAAAATTTTTGAAAATGGTAATGGACCCATCTCTCAACCAGACCCAATTCCTATCCTCTGGATATGGTTTCTACAGGTTCTCTCTCCCCTTTGTGGGGATTTCACCTAATGTCAACCCTGTAGGGTCCTGTGATCCTCTTGTTTCCTGGAATCTGGAACTTTCTGTTGGCTTCCCCCAGTTCCCTATCCCCAGTTTCAAGCTGTACTACAGAGAAGAAGCAATAAAGACTGCATGGTATTGGCATAAATACAGATAGGTTGATCAATAAATTGATGTGAAGACACAGAAGTGAATCCATACCTATGAACACTTGATTTTAACAAGACGCCAAAACTATACAATGGAATAGATGAAACATTTTCAACAAATGATGCTGGTATTACTGGATATCTGCTTGTAGAAGACTACAAGTATATCCATATCTATTACCCTGCACAAAAGTCAAGTCCAAATGGATCAAAGATCTGATCAAGAAAGCCTGATATACTAAATCTGATAAAAGAGGAAGTGGAGAATAACCTTTAAATCATTGGCAGAGGAGATAACTTCCTAAACAGAACTCTAATAGTTCAGCCACTAAGATCAACAATTAATAAATGAAACCTCATTAAATTGAAAATAATTTGTAAGGCATGAGGCACTGTCAATAGAACAATATGTCAGCTTACAGAATGGCTTAACCAACCCTATATCTGACAGAATGTTGATATCCAAAATATATAAAGAACTCAACAAATTAAACATCAACAAAGCAAATAATACATTAAAAATGGGGAACAGTGCTAAGCAAATAATTCTTGATAGAGGAATCTAGTGGCTGAGAAGCACTTAAAGAAATGTTCATCATCCTTAGTCATAAGGTAAATGCAAAATGATATGACTCTGAGATTTTATCTTACAAACATCAGAATGGCTAACATCTAAGACTTAAATGACTGCACATTCTTCCTCAGGGACAAAGATAGACACCACCTCAGAGTAAAAGGCTAGAAAAAAACAATTTTCCAAGCAAATGGTCTGAAGAAACAAGCTGGAGTAGCCATTCTAATATCAAACAAAATCGACTTCCAAACCAAAGTTATCCAAAAAGTCAAGGAAGGACAGCACATTATGTTGAGGTTGTGGAAGAAATGGAAGACTCCTTCATTGCTGGTACGAATGTAAACTTGTACAACAACTTTGGAAATAAATTTGGTCGCTTCTCAGAAAATTGGGAGTAGTTGTATCAAAAAAAAAAAAAAACAAACAAACAAACAAAAAAAAAAAACAAACAAAAAAAAAAAAACAAAAAAACAGCTATAACACTCCTAGGTATATACCAAAAGGAAACTCCATCCTACCACTATAAGAGTACTTACTCAATTATGTTGATAGAGGCATTATTCAGAATAGCCAGAAACTGGAAACAACCTAGATATCCCTCAATCAAAAAAAGAATAAAGAAAATGTGGTACACTTACACAGTGGAATACTTCACAGCTATTAAAAACAAAGACAATTTGAAATTTGTACAAAAAATAGATGGCGCAAGAAAATATCACCAAGAGTGAGGTAACCTAGACCCACATAGGCAAACATTGTACATATTCACATATAAGTTGGTACTGATTATAAAGGATAACCATGTTGTAATTCAAAGATGCCAAAAATGATATCTCACTGAGATTGGAATATAGACTAGGCATTTTCTTTGGACATGGGAATAGCACTGGACAAGAGGGGGTGTTTGGATGCAAACCAGAAGGATCATGTTGGGGAAACAATTGAGAGAGAGAGAACTGGAAGAGACAACTGGATTGGGGGAATTCATCTCTGGAATGAGCAAGAAACCTACAGAAATAGAAATTCCTCAGAATCTAAGACAGTGAATTGAGGGTAACAGTAACTAACCCTCTTTGCAATGGGTAATATGAAGCCTGAAATGTCCATCTCCTGTAGCCAGGCAAGATTTTCAATGGAGGGAATTTGACACCAGTCATACTATAAAAACTTCATCCTCCAATTTCTCCTGCCTACAAGATGTGCAGGGGTAAATTTAGAGCAAATATTGAGGGAATGGCCAACCAATGACTGGTCCAGCTTGAGACCTATGCCAAGAAATAGAGCACATCCTTGATACTGTTAACAATGTTCTGCTATACTGGCAAATAGGAGTCTAGCATAACTGTCACGAGAAAGACTTCAACTAGCAATTGATGGAGGCATATGCAAGAACCACAGCCAAAATTTCATTTGACTTTAGGGGATCTGTGAAAAAGGAAGAAGGTTTATTGGAGTCAAGGAGGTCAAGGAAACCACAAGAAAATCCACAGAATCAACTTACCTGAGTTCTTGGGGCCACACAGACACTGAGCCAACAAGGTAGCATTCATGAGAATGACCTTGGCCCTTGGCACATATGTAAAATTTATGTAGCTTGAGATTCATGTGGAACCCTTAACAATGTGAGAACAGTCTCTCCCTGTCTCTGTTGCCTGCCTTTGAGACATTTTCAGCTGATTGAGCTGCCTCTTCTAGCTTTAATAGGAGAGGATGCTCCTAGTCTGTAATTTGATATGACAAGGCAGTTTTATATCCATGGGAGGTCTCTCCTTTTCTGAAGAGAAAGGAAGGAGGAATGGATGTGGAGAAGGTGAGCTCCTGGGAAGGAATTCAAGAAGAGGAGGGAGGAGAAGCTACATTTGGGATGTATTTTCTGATTATAGTTTTCCCTAACAGTTAGTCCTTCAGGTTCCTTCCTACTTCTCCTCCAATCCAGATTCCTACTGTCTGTCACTTTTTAGGAAACAAAAAGTTATCTAAGGAATACTAATGAAATAAACCAAACTAACTAAATAGGACAAAACAACCAAAGAAAATAAACAAATGCACACAAACACACACACACACACACACACACACACACACACACACACACACACACACACAAACACATACACACATATACAGAAACACACATTCACATACTCTATCTAATCAAAACCCCAAACCAGAAAACATAATATACACAAAGAACTTGTATGATAGGAAAGCAAACAAACAAAATACCCAAAGTTAACTTTCTTAGACAAAGAGGCTCTAAAGATGCTGTCTTAGTTAGGGTTTTACTGCTGGGAACAGGCACTATGACCAAGGCAAGTCTTATAAAGGACAACATTTAATTGGAGCTAGCTTACAGGTTCAGATGTTCAGTCCATTATCATCAAGGTGGGACACGGCAGCATCCAAGCAGGCATGGAGTTGGCAAAGCTGAGAGTTCTACATCTTCATCTGTAAGGCTGCTAGTGGAAGACTGACTTCCTCACAGCTAAGATGAAGGAATTAAGCCCACACCTATAGTGACACACCTACTCCAAGACCACATCTCCTAATAGCGCCATTCCCTGTGCCAAGCATATACAAATAATCACAGATATCATTAAGTGGAATCCATACTCAACAATGCTTGAATGGCCAAGAACCTGAAACTAGAAATGCCAGGGATCTAGAGAAAGACCAAATACTACTATTCTACTAAAGGAGTATAGCAATTAAATGACTCCTGTTGACAATTTGCTATACTCATAGATCTGTATCTTGCTCATTCATCATCACAGAAGTATCCTCATGCAGCAGATGGAAACAAATACAGAGACTTGTAGCCAGATAATATGCAAAGCCTGAGGGACCTTCTAACATTCAGTCCCACAAGGGAGGTCACCATCAAATCTCCCCCTCAGTGCTCAGGGAACACTGTAATAAAAGACAGAAACAGTGTAAGATCATAAAAACGATCTTGATTGAAACTACTAGAATTTAGTCCTAGCTACACACTTTTATTAAAAAACTAGCATCAATGAAATGTATATTGTAGAGTCGTTTCTATAACAGAACAAACGATCTACATTTGGGGTTGGTCTTCCTATCTCACATAATCAAATCAGGAAAAAAATTCCTCACAGGTGCCCCAAATTCCCAGCGTTTTAGTGAATTCCTAATATTATCAGGGTTACAACCAAGACTAGCCATCATAAGTCTACCTCTTGTCAATAGACATACAATCATATCTCCTTATATTATGTTAATTTCCAAAGTAAAGCAATAGTTATGCCTAGCATAGTATCCAATATACAACTGCAAATAAAGTATATGAATTTCCAGGGCATAATCATGCTTAACATGAGATAAGAATTCCATATACAACTACAATCATATTTTATCTTTTAGAATAGATTACAGTCTCTTAATTGTAACACCCTGTAAAATCAAATTCAAAGCATTGCTTACTTTCAAAGTACACTGACATGAATATACATTCTCATTCAAAATAAGAGGAAAAGAAACATAAACAGGAAATACTGGAACAAAGCAAGATCAAATCTAGCTAGACAAACCCCAAATCCTAAATTTCTGTACATTGTGGCTTAAATAGCTCTTCCTATCTAGCTTTAATGACTACAATATATTTCTCTGTCTTGGGCTGGTTCCATTCTTTGTGTGTAGCTTTCTTTGAGAGATATCCCACAACGGTGGACCTTCTTATATCCTGGGTGCTATATCACAATATAGGCTTCACTTTCATACCTTCACAAATAGCCTCTCTAGGCATCTATTCAGGGACTTCGCTGCAACTTGGATGCCCTCAGTGGCTTTCCATAACCAAGTAGGAAGACTCCATGGCTCCTTTACTTCTGTATCCTTCATTAATATGACGAAAGAACTACATGGTGGATGTTGCCAAGTTCTTTTGCCTGCTTAAGATAGAACCTGCCTGCTTCCTTGAATACTTTTTCATAAATTTGATATGTTGTTTTTGCTATAAAGAGATAAATTCTTAGGACATATTTTTGCACAAGTTGCAGGATTAGCTTAGTGGATTCTCACCTCGAGGAAACTACTCCCTTTATTACATTACTCCGTATATCTTTCAACACTAACTATGGCTCCCACAAAAATTTTTCTGGTGCTCTTTTTCTCCAAACTTAGTTCTAGCTCATCCCTTGAAGAATGAGTACAATCAGGAAAACAAAAGACAAGAAGCCTTAGAGATGTGGGAATAAAGTACAGCTCTACTGCTGGTGGGTGTTTAAGTTGGTACATCCAGGATAAAATCAGTGTGGAATTTTCTAAAAATATCTAAAAATAGAACTAACTGGTGACTCACCTATATCACACTTGAGTGTAGAAAAGATAGCATGGTTATCTAGTGATACTTGCTCAGTCATTTTTCTCACTTTTGTTTTCAAAATAACTAGGAGATGCAATCAGCTGTAACTAAATTTGCTAGAGAGTATATGGAACTTGAAAATACTATATAGTAAATGCGTTAAGTCAGGCCTATAAAGAGAAATGCTATGTGTCTGTAATCACATTTGGTCTAGCTTCAACTTTTAGATTTTATGTTTAACTTGGAGTATCTGTGGAGATAAGGAACCCCAAAGTGGCACATGGCATGGAAGAAAGGAAGAAGCCTTTATGGAAGGAGGGAATGACAGAACACATGCAACATAATAGGAGGAGGAAACATCAGAGATTACAAGTTTAGGTAAGCATGAGGATAGGATTATGTCTGTTATTCCCTTACGGAATGCCACAATTTAGGAAGCTTATTTAAAATATTACAGTTAAGTGGCATTACTCTTGGTTACAGTCCAAAACTTGATACTACAACCCTTTCTGAAGAAACCACATACTTGAGTAATAGAACATGAATAAATAAAGTTATAACCAATCTTGAAATTTAATCCTTAGGGCTTGCTGTTATATAGTGGCAGAAAGTTCTGTTTATGCTACTAGCAGAAAAAATAATCAAGCAGATTACACATCCGTGATCCCTGTCAACAACATTAGTGACTCATTTGAAATATACTGTGTACATATATATCATCTAGGTTTAAAGTAATATATTCCTGTTGTCTATTTTTCTGTGTTTACTTCTAGATCATAGGAATTATTTTACTGTTACCTAGAACTGATTTTAGAACGAGGACAGAATACTTACGTGCGTTTGCAACCGGCCAGGAAAGACGCAACAAGCCAGAATCTTCTGTGGCAAAGCTTTATTGCATACTCAGGAGCAAGAGAGGAAGAGCGCGGCAGAGAGAGGCAGATAGGAAGAGAGAGAGAGAGATGCAGAGAGAGGGGCAGAGAGGGAGAGAGGCAGAGAGCAGAGGAAGAGAGCAGAGGAAAAGACGAAGAGAAAGAGACGAAGAGGCGAAGATGGGGAGTGCCAGAACCCCGTCCCTTTTAAGGAGAATTATCCCCCGCCTAGGATGTGTCACTCCCTGATTGGCTGCAGCCCATGGGCCCAGTTGTCATCATGAGAAAGGCAGAGCACATGGCGGGAAAACTGCCCCTGCACATGTGCAGATTATTTACTACTTAGAACACAGCTGTCAGCACCATCTTATAATGGCAAATGTGAGTGCGGCTCCCCACATCTCCCCCTTTCCTTTTAATAAGAGCAATAGGCCACCCATATTAATGAGAGTGGAGATAGAGGTCAAATCCCCAGTGTGCAGGTAAAGGAACCTTCCAGGCTCATCACCCAGAGGGGTCCTGGTCTGGTCCCGTGTCGTTTTTCCTGGAGAGAAGGACATTTGGACACTCAACCTTCTTGAAAGATGACATGCCTCTTTAGAATAGGCTCATATATGCCACAGAGCCTTTCTACTGCAGTGCTTAGCCGTGCAACTCTCTCGGGCTGCTGAAGCACACTCACTCTATCCCGTGCAAATGAGACTAGCCTCGTGGGGTGCAAGAGCTGAGTGACCAGCGACCTATTGCTTAAGCATAGATATATCAGGGGAATCACCATGTTCTAGAGCTGCAAGTGCCTGGGCAATAACCACCTTGTCTCTCCTAGTTTGGGCCTTAAGCTTACAGACCAACGAAAGAAGCAACACTAATCCACAGCAAAGTGTATCTCCAAATAATCCCACCCCCACCCATTCTTTAAAGAAGGTAAATGCTGAGGAGTTCCAATTGGGTAATTCTTTGGTCAGGGACAGGTCCAAGCGCGTGGAGTTGACCTGAATGATGGCAATTCCCGAAGGGTCTATTCAAATTCAGCCGTCCAGTTCTGTATCATATACTGAGAAAGAATTTTTAACAAATTAGCTGCTCTAGTAAATTTCTCAAACTGAATGGAAGTAACGCACAATCCCGGAAACTTTTGTTCACATCCCAGCTGAGCTATTTGCCATAATACATCTAGTTATTCCTGGACAAGATCTATGCATTGATTCATTTCTGCCCATGGAGCATTTTTGGGATTGGAGGATGGCGGCCGCTAAGCCTGCATTGGTGAGATGTCCCCCAAGCTCCCGACAAACCCTGAGCCAGTCTTGTAAACCTTTGTTCTTTCTTGGGGCTATGGCCGCTTGGCATTCCTGCATTGCTTGCTCATACATGAGTTGTTCTACCAGAGGTGTGGTTTGCTCTGAATCTGCAAAAATACGCTCTGCTGCCTTTGTCATTCTGGCCACAAAATCTGAGAAGGACTCCTGAGGTCCCTGGACGATCTTTGTTAGTTGTCCAGTGGCTTCACCTGCTCGGGAGAGCGACTTCCAGGCCCTAATAGCCTTTTCATCTGATTCAGAACTACTAAGAACTGGCTCTTTGAGCTCATCTAGTGATGAGTATAGGCTCCTTCTCCTAGAGACCTCCGCTGATTGATCTATTTTCTTTTCTTTTTCCTTCTCCATCCTTCCAATCTATACTCAGGTATTTTTCCATGACCCAAACTTTTACTTGGGTTCAAGACCCTTGGAAAGGCCTGTATACTTATTTTGTGCACCATATTTCCTCTTTGCTCCTACTCTCTCTCCCCGCTTTACTTCTGATAGATTGCCCTGAATTTCATCCAGAATTTTCAGCCCTGCCTTAACCGCTTGATAACATGTGAAAAGGAACAAAAAGGCTCCTAACACTGGAGAAAGTTCAAGGCCAAACATACCTTGTAAAGCTATTCCCCGCTTTACTTCTGATAGACTGTCTTGAATTTCGTTAGAAAGTTCAAGGCCAGACCTACCTTGTAAAGCTATTTCCCACTTTACTTCTGATAGACTGTCTTGAATTTCGTTAGAAAGTTCAAGACCAGACCTACCTTGTAAAGCTTTATTTACTGGTACCCCTGTTCCCCAGATGAAGAGTTCTGAATCCACGCAGTTGAATGCTTCTCAACAGTCTGTTTTGCAGGAACACTTCATTACCACCGTTCCCCAGCTGAAGAGTTCTGAATCCAGGCTGGATCCTTCTCAACAGTCTATTTTACGGGAACCTTTATGACTGTGACCCGCAGTTCTGGTTCCGGAATGAGGGATCTTCCTTGTTCCGGTGATGGTAACTCCCGGGTTTTCTCGTCCCGGGTTTCAGCACCAACTCTTACGTGCATTTGCAACCAGCCAGGAAAGACGCAACAAGCCAGAATCTTCTGTGGCAAAGCTTTATTGCATACTCAGGAGCAAGAGAGGAAAAGCGTGGCAGAGAGAGGCAGAGAGGAAGAGAGAGAGAGACGCAGAGAGATGCAGAGAGAGAGGCAGAGAGGGAGAGAGGCAGAGAGCAGAGGAAGAGAGCAGAGGAAAAGACGAAGAGAAAGAGACGAAGAGGCGAAGATGGGGAGTGCCAGAACCCTGTCCGTTTTAAGGAGAATTATCCTCCGCCTAGGACGTGTCACTCCCTGATTGGCTGCAGCCCATCGGCCCAGTTGTCATCACGAGGAAGGCAGAGCACATAGCGGGAAAACTGCCCCTGCACATGTGCAGATTATTTACTACTTAGAACACAGCTGTCAGTGCCATCTTATAATGGCAAATGTGAGTGTGGCTCCCCACAGTCTTAATAATCTCATGCCTACTTAAACATAAATACACAAATATTGTTTAAACAATAATAATTATGAATATTTACTATCTACATTGGGTAGTGCCATAATAAGTAAGTATTTCAAACTACTGATTAATAATATGAAACAAAAGAAACTGTTAAATTTTAGGATAGTTAGTTATAGTACTTCATAAACTTGTCAACAAATTACACTGGGAAGGAGAAATAGAATACATTGGTTTCTCCATCTATGGTAATTGAGATTTTGGCCAGGTATAGTAGCCTGGGCTGGCATTTGAGTTGTCTGTATAACATCTGTCCAAGGTCTTCTGGCTTTCCTAGTCTCTGGTGAAAAGTCTGGTATAATTCTGATAGGCCTGCCTTTATATTTTACTTGACCCTTCTCTCTTACTGCTTTTGATATTCTATCTATTTTTAGTGAATTTGTTGTTCTGATTATTATGTGTTGGGAGGAATTTCTTTCCTGGTCCAGTCTATTTGGAGTTCTGTAGGCTTCTTGTATGTTCATGGGCATCATTTTCTTTAGATTTGGGAAGTTTTCTTCAATAATTTTGTTGACGATGTTTGCTGGTCCTTTGAGTTGAAAATCTTCATTCTCATCCACTCCTATTATCCGTAGGTTTGGTCTTCTCATTGTGTCCTGGATTTCCTGGATATTTTGAGTTAGGATCTTTTTGCATTTTCCATTTTCTTTGATTGTTGTGCCGATGTTCTCTATGGAATCTTCTGCACCTGAGATTCTCTCTTCCATCTCTTGTATTGTGTTGCTGATGCTCAAATCTATGGTTCCAGATTTCTTTCCTAGGGTTTCTATCTCCAGTCTTGCCTCACTTTGAGTTTTCTTTATTGTGTCTATTTCCCTTTTTAGGTCTAGTATGGTTTTGTTCATTTCCATCACCTGTTTGGATGTTTTTTCCTCTTTTTCTGTAAGGACTTCTACCTGTTTGATTGTGTTTTCCTGTTTTTATTTAAGGACTTGTAACTCTTTAGCAGTATTCTCCTGTATTTCTTTAAGTAAGTTATGAAAGTCCTTCTTGATGTCCTCTACCATCATCATGAGATATGCTTTTAAATCCGTGTCTAGCTTTTCGGTTGTGTTGGGGTGCTCAGGACTAGTTGGGTTGGCAGTGCTGTGTTCTGATAATGGTGAGTGGTCTTGATTTCTGTTAGTAGCATTCTTACGTTTGCCTTTTGACACCTGGTGATCTCTGGAGCTAGTTGTTATAGTTGTCTCTGGTTAGAGCTTGTTCCTCAGGTGATTCTGTTAGCCTCTATCAGCAGACCTGGGAGACTAGATCTCTCCTCTGAGTTTCAGTGGTCAGAACACTCTCTGCAGGAAAGCTCTCCTCTTACAGGAAAGGTGCACAGATTTATGGCCTTAAGACCTCCCTCCTGGCCGAATACGAAGGCCCAAAACAGGACCTGTCCCGAAGCTGAGGTGCTTTGGCCTGTCCCAGAAGGTGTTAGCTTCTGTATTCTACACTCTCACATGTGCAGAATACTCTCAGAGGGGTCCTGGAACCAAGATGTCTGCAGCTGATGCTCAGGCAAAGCATTCCTGCACCAGGCGGACCCCTTTCCTCTGGCTGGGAAAGTGGCCAGGTGTCTGGGGCCTGTGCAGAATACTCTCGGCTCGTCCCAGAACCAAGATATCTTCTGCCGAAACTCAGTCAAAGCGCTCCCGCACCAGGCGGACCCATTTCCTCTGGCCGGGAACGTGGCCGGATGTCTGGGGCCTTTGCAGAATACACTCACCAGGGACCCGGACCAGTCTGGTGGTTCTTCAGAAAATTGACATAGTACTACCAGAAGATCCAGCAACACCTCTCCTAAGCATATACTCAGAAGATGCTCCATTGTGTAATAAGGATTCATTCTCTATGATGTTCATGCCAGCCTTATGGATTATCCTGAGGATTTCATGCTGTTGAGGATTTCATGCTGTTGTAGAGTTTCTCTCTACTTGCTGCCCTCACATCACATCCCTCATAATCTATGGATTGTTTGAAAATTTAAGGGGGGTTCCAGCCCCTCATTGGGCAATATCATTGCCACCCACAGTGTTAGTTAGATCTAACTTTCTCAAGAATTGCAGCTGATGCAGATTAATACTTCAACCACGATCTTGGAAAGAATTACTATGAAAAACATGCCTTTTTTTTTTTTTTTGCAAAAGTCAGGTTGGTGTTCAGGTGATGATTATTTCCTTGTACCCATTTCCCCCCTCTGATTCCTGATATGATATAAGAAAAACATGGTTAATGAACAGATGTGCACCCTGAGGATTCAAAGTAGAAAGGGATGATAGGTTTTTATATAAAAGTTTAGTATTTTGATTCTTTTAATATTTTTGAAGGATTAATTTTTGAGATAGATAAAAACTAATCCTTACTGTATAAGAGGAAATTTCATTCTACCAGTAAGAGAAACTGGCTGAAAAAAAATTACCTTACTTGCTTACAACTTGTTAATCTATAACAAGTTTTTTAGTTAGAAATGTGTGTTGGTTCTTGGGAATAATATTGGATATTTATAAACATAATTTATAAATAGCTCATCATAAAAGTATAGTGAGAAGATGCTTTTTCTTATATATATTCATAATTATTCACGAGAAGAAAATAGAAAGTAACCAGTATAAATTTTATACTAATTGAAAGATTGTGCAGAGATGTATAAACAGTGTGAGAAAAATAAAGTTGGAGCTTTGCTCCATCCACCAAATGTGAGTATATATGGAAAGTGGTTGAGGTTTTGCACTGTCCAACAAATGTGTGTGTGTGTGTGTGTGTGTGTGTGTGTGTGTAAGATTGTTTGTGCTTCTTAAAGCATGCTTCTTCCACCATGTATGTAAATGTGTCTTGCCTGCTTTATATGCCATCTAAACAACATCCCCTCCTTGGATCAGTGAACACACTATCACAGCTACTCTTGGAGAGACAGACAGACAGCAAAAACACAGAACTCTACTGGGCATGGCTTGAGCATGTATGAGACAACCCATCTCCTCCAGTGACACCCTTCCTTCAACAAGGAAACACCTGGTCGAACAAGGTTGCTTATCCTAATACTGCCTATGGGCTGATGGGAACCAATTACATTAAAACTACCACACCTACCTAGCTACATGCATACATATATTCATGCATGAGAGATAAACAGAGAAAGAGGGTGAGAGAAATAGAAAAAGAGAGAGTGATAGGTAGATGATAGAGAAGTAGTTGCATACATATCTACATAAATACATTCAATCATTACTTCATACATACATACATACATATATAGATGATGGATAGACAGACAATTAAATGTGATATTAATCTAAACACTAAAGACATGGTGCCCTTTACTTCACACACACACACTGAGCATTGTTTACAATCCTCAATTAAGACATAAAGGTTGGACATTCAAACTACAAAGACATATAAAAACAAACCCACAAAACCTACAATGTTCATTTGGTGTGCATAGATTTGATTAATAACTAGGATTTCCTTTGTTTCTGTATATTATGAGAGATTACACCCTAAAATCTTTCTCAAAATTGTTCATTACTTTAGTTACTACTGTGTACAACCTGATACTTATAATCCACTAGATAGTGATGTTATAGAAGGTATTTATTGTTCTGAAGATATTCAGTCATACCCCTCAGCTCCAAAATATATCTTTTAAAGACACATAGTAAGGAATGATCTTCCAAATGACCTCAAATGAAACTGTCATCTGGTGGAAAATAACACAGCACAGGAAGAAGTTTACACATAAAATTTATATTCATGTGAATATTGGTCAAAATGATTATAATTGTAAAGTTGAATTACATAGTGGTATGTCTTTGAAACAATAGGAAAAAATGATGTGCATACATTGTGTTTTCCAAAAAGAGTAGGAAATGTAAAACATTTAAGCAGTGGGATGCTGGTTTCTAATGCCAGGAGATGACTAACATAGCGACAGACTAATAAAGTATCCTCTTCAAAAGTTAAAAGAAAACAGCAACAACAAGAAGAGAACAACAATCACAAGGAACCATGCCATCCGTGGCATCTTCAGTAGGATGTGCAGCAATCTGAACATGGTTCCAAGGACGTTAGTAGATGTCTAGTGCTTTATCAGCCTGACAGGTTGGTATTCAACCATCCATGTCTGTATACTAAGTTTGGGAACAATCCATCGATGATGAGTGCCCTAAAGATGAGTTCTACTCCCCACTCTCCTTGCTGCTCTGGAGACTTCAAACCTGAAGGGAGGAATGTTATATTCATGAGTATGAGAATGCTCAAAGCCTCTTTGTCTACATTGTGTATATGTGGCATCTCTTTAAGTGAAGTGTAAGACCTGCTTGGCCAGAAGGTACAACCAGAGGCCTGTTGAATAAAGATGCTACTATAGAGACCCCATGGAAATGGAAGGTTTTGGGTATTGTTGGTAACAGCAGTACTTCATGAAGGCCACCTATCCCAAGTGAAATTCTGATGACCCTTTATCCAAAGGTGATGGTGTGAGATACCTTGAAATCAGGTACAGGTTGAGTAGCATGTGTTCATAACTGCAACTTCTATGACCTTCCTGACCTGTTTTGCTTAAAAAGAAAGTACCTGGGGATGGAGAGATGATTCAGTGGTTAAGAACACTGACGGCTCTTCCAGTGCTCCTGAGTTCACAAACATCTGTAATGGTATCCAGTGTCCTCTTCTAATGTGCAGGCACACATGCATATAGAACATTGTATACATAATAAATAAATAAATAAATAAATACTTAAAAAAGAAAGGAAAGAAGGAAGGAAGGAAGGAAGGAAGGAAGGAAGGAAGGAAGGAAGGAAGGAAGGAAGGAAGGAAAGATGGAAAGAAGAGAAAGAAATTAAGGAGGGAAGAAAGAAGGAAAGAAAGAAAAAGAAAGAAAGAAAGAAAGAAAGAAAGAAAGAAAGAAAGAAAGAAAGAGATAGAGAGAAAGAAAGAGAGAGAGAAGGAGGGAGGGAAAGAGAAAGAGAGAGATAGAAAGAAAGAGAGAGAGAAAGAGGAAGAAAGAAAGAAAGAAAGAAAGAAAGAAAGAAAGAAAGAAAGAAGGGAACAAAAAGGGAAGAAAGAAAGAGAGAAAAGAAGGAAGGAAGGAAGGAAGGGAGGAAGGAAAGAAGGAAAGATGGAATGAAGAGAAAGAAATTAAGGAGGGAAGAAAGAAGGAAGGAAAGAAAGAAAGAAAAAAAGAAAGAAAGAAAGAGAGAAAGAAAGAGAGAGAGAAGGAGGGAGGGAGAGAGAGAAAGAGAGAGATAGAAAGTAAGAGAGAGAGAGAGAAAGAAAGAAAGAAAGAAAGAAAGAAAGAAAGAAAGAAAGAAAGAGAAAGAAAGGAGGGAGGGAAGAAAGAAAGTAAGTAAGAAAGAAAAAGAAAGTAAGAAAGAGAGAGAGAGAAAGAAAGAAAGAGAGAGAGAGAGAAAGAAAGAAAGAAAGAAAGAAAGAAAGAAAGAAAGAAAGAAAGAAAGAAAGAAAGAAAGAAAGAAAGTTAGTTTCAGGCCATGTTTAACCAAATAGCAGGATCAAGTCACCTCACTGTGCACAAGGGAAAAATCTAGTTTACCTTGGGTAGAGGGAGAACAGAACGGTAGTGCATAGTTTGCTTCCATCTAGTCTTCCCAGCTTCCATTATCCATATATTGTATATACTGTTGGGAAGAATACAAGGAACAATCAGCACACTCTTCCAACAGGGAGAGTGGTTGTCTGACCTGAGTTTGTATTGGTCTGTACCTATCTATAACTGAAAGACAGGAACACAGCATTTCTGACAACTACCTCTAGGAAGATCGCATGTATATTAGTTTTCCTTTCAATCTTCTGCCCTCTGTCCTACACTCAGAAACATGTGAGAGCCCACTGTGAAGTTGCAATTGTGTTTACCTTGCAATCTTTCTAGTAGAGAGTGGCACTGAGGTAATATGAGTTTAAGTGAAGTTTAAGGTGCCCCTGGAATGAATACTCTTGGGCATCCCAAGAGGCTATATCTGAAGGTCCTATGACTACAGGTAGAATAAATGAGACCCTCTTGGTCATAGGATCCAAACCTGAGGTCTCTGTCATCATTGCTCCATGGCACATACACCCTTGGCCAGCAATTAGATGTCTATGTTCCTTGAGGTTGAAGGAGGAAATCATAGTCCCCTTTTGTACTACAATGAACTGCATGTGAGTGGACATCATTCTACCTTTTTCAGTGGGAATGGCATAAGGCTTACTTGGTCTGGGGCATCTATTTTTATTAGATATTTTCTTTATTTACATTTCAAATATTATCTACTTTCCTAGTTTGCCCTCTGAAAATCCCCTATGCCTTCCCCCTCCCCCTGCTCCCCAACCTACCTACTCCTGCTTCCTGTCCCTGGCATTTGCCTATAATGGGGCATAGAGCCTTCACAGGACCAAGGGCCTCTCTTCCCATTGATGACCTACTAGACCATCCTATGCTACACTTGTGGTTAGAGCCACAAGTTCCACCATGTGTTTTCTTTGATTGGTGGCATAGTTCCAAGGAGCTCTGGGGGGTACTAGTTAGTTCATATTGATGTTCCTTCTATGGGGCTTCAGTCCCCTTGAGGTCCCTGGGTATTTCTTTGCCTCCTTCATTGGGGACCTTATGCTCTGTCCAATGGATGACTGTGAACATCCACTTCTTTATTTGGCAGGCAGTGGTCTGCGGCATCTTTTTTCACAAGAGAAATGACTGAGTCCCACTTTCAAGGAAACTGAAAGTTTGAGGGTATTTCCACTAAATGAGTACTTTAGACAATCTTGGGCAAATAGAGAAGGTCTGCAGGAGGCTTTGTCATAGGAGGGATGTCTGACATTCTCTTCAGTGAAAAACAAAACAAAACAAAGGACTGAGGTCACTTGGGAAGAGAGGAAGCACTGGGTACTTAGGAGTAAGAGAAAATAATGAGACCTGGTTGTACAATGGTATGCATTAGAAAAACCTTGGAGAGGGGCTAAGTGCCATGCAACATCCTGTTATGCATGAATGTCCCTTTTACCTTGATCAGTAAAGGAAGTCCCTCCACTGCTCTTCAGCTTCCAACTCTTCCTTAGTTGGTAAAAGTTCCACATCCTGTGTTTAGTCTGGGGGAGTTCAGACAACAGTCCAAGCCTTTTCAAACAGCCTGGATGTCTGTCCCTGGCTAGGTTGCCTCCTTCAGTTTGTCTTAATATGTCCATATATAGGCAAAAACAATTCAATTGGATTGCAAAGCATAACACAGGATCCATTCAATAATTGTATATATAGGACCTGGGACCACAAACCAGAGAGAAACAATATATTTCCCCAGCCATCCTTATAAAAGGGAAAGGCTTGAATCTTACTTAATTAAAGAATATACATTTGATATAGATCAAAGTCATAAGTAAATGCTTGAGGATACAAGGCACCATGCACTATTATTCAAAAGAGCATATCTAATGGCATCTTTGGAATGAAGAAAAGTGTGACCTTCTTTTGGTCAAACACAGTGGTTAACCACCCCCCCCCCTTGCAGAAGTGAACAAGATCCAAGGCCATATTTTGGGGGAAGGAAAAGACCGAACCTCACTCAGCCTCACCCAGGTTAGTTCTCTTGGGTACTTCAAAAAACAAGGAGTGTGAGAGGAATCTGGGGAACAGAGGAGTTCTGAGAACCTCTTCTCAGAATGGGAAGTTCTAAGACCACCTTCAACAGAGGAGAAATCATGAATGTCTTAGTTCATAAAGTAGAGGTCCCCAGTCATATTTTGCAGGTCAGAAATATCCAGTTCACCCATGGTCAGCAGGGGAAGTTTCTAGGCTTCATTGGGTACTGGAGGAATGTTCAGACTCTGCCTCACTAGCTTCCAAGTATTTCCCCCATATGCATCCCCTGTGTAACATCTTTGAGAGTCCAGTCAGTGGTCACAACAATCTCCCAACATAAGTAGTCCAGTCAGTGGTCACAACAATCTCCCAACATAAGTAGTTATGCAAGCATTGATGTTTCCTCGAGAATATGTTCAGCTGCACACATCTGTGAATAAGAGATAGGAATGGTGCATTTTGACAACCATTTTTGAGGCACAGGATATGAGAGCCAATTTCAGATTTCTATTTTCTGCCCTATGATCTAAAAGGAGAGAAAATGTGAGGTGTCATTGGTCGCGTATGTATTGTATGGATACCTTGGACAGAGTGGATATGTTTAAAGCAAACTTAGTTAATAGGGGTATTTGTGATGCACAGCCAGAAGAGAATCTCTGGTGGTTCTATAATTGCACAGATGGACCTGAAGTGTCCTAGTACAGAGAGTAGAGGTCTGAAACGCCCCTTTGACACAGGAGCTAGTTCTGAGAGTCCTTTAAATAGTCTTTGATTTCCCAGGACCCCCTTTGCAGAAACTAAAGGTCTAAAATCCACTTGGTGAATTGAAGTAGACAATAGGCCCAGATTCGTACTGGGAAGACAGGGAATGTTAGATTCTTTTTTATGTAGAATGAGTGGTATAAGTCTCCCATGGTCTGACATCCCTTTAAGGAAAAATGATTCAAAGCTACTTGGTAGGAATAGGAATATTCCGTGTAAGGCATAATACATGTTTTAGGCCACAGTTGGCCAATAGGGTGTAAGGCAATGTTAGCCCTAGGAGAGTTATGACATTCTATTCAGTGTAGTGAGAAAAAAATGAGTTACCATGGGGAAATGTGGGCCCCATGTAAGAGAGGAAATCTCCAAGGCCCTACTGAAAGAGAAGGGCAGAATCCTCTTGAGGCAGAATGTGAAATTGCCATATACACTTCTGTCAAAGGTAAAGGTCCCTGGTACCTTATAGAGTGGAGAATGTTTCCAGCCATGACCATAAGTTTCCGATTCTTATTCAGAGTTTTGTATTTTCATAGTTTGTGTTCATTCAGGAGAGACAAGGCAGCAACATATTTTTTTTCCAAAGGCTTCGAATGACTGTTGCTGGCTATGATACTTCTTTGACTTTGTTCATCTATCCAGGTCTAGGCAGAATTAATGAAGGTATCACATTTCTATTGACTTGCCTAAAGGCAGATGGCACAGGTTCTTTGCTCTGATTTGTAACTTGGACTATGGGACCTCAAACCAGAATGGACTAGGATACCTTGTTTACAGAAGGAGTCACTTTTGGAAATATGGCTGATCAGCTAGGTATAAAACTACTTTGAAGTATACATTCACATATATACTTCATATATGTGAATGTCATTTTTGATAAAGAGAATATGTTGGGAGGATAAGGAAGAGCAGGAAGGTCACAGAATCCCTCAGGCAAAAGTTTACCTTGGCAATTGGAAGATGTCAAAAATAACTTATCAAGTGCAAATGTCCTCATAGTCCAGAATACCCATGTGTTCTGAGACTTTGAGTTGTGCTTGCCAGCAATCAGAGCATTTTTCTTACAAATTGTTTGGTAATCTCTAGCTCTATGTTCTCCATAAGCTGTACAGTAGCATCCCAGGCATAGGAACCAAAATGGAACTGCTCCATTTCAAGTGAAAGGCTTAAAAATAAAAATTAGATTATTTTTCATATTATTACTGTCATGTCCCAGGACATCATTTCAGAGTGTTTGGCATCCCTTCTTTTATTTGAGCATGCCTGGCCATCCAGGTCTGAAGGGAAACTTTAGGACCTCCTAGAGTGCCGCAGACCTTTTAGGTCCCAGTGTCTGCGTGGAACGGGGTCTCTCGACACGGGTGGGCAAAGCGTGGATGGATGACAGACAGACACACACGCAGGAGAGTTTGTGTGGAATCTGAATGTAATTTTACAACTCGAGCATCAGACATTTTATGCAGAGGACAATAAGGAAGTTGGGTGACATATTCGCAAGGTACAATTGAGGTAACCGGAATCTTACATAAAACAGAGGAATGCAAACACAAAAGGTCTAACGGGAACCACCCAGGATAGAATACATTGATATCTGCTGGGATCAACGAAGGCTCCACCTAAAATTCACTAATCTTAGAAGCCAGGGTCAAGGGCTTCGCGTCCTTGCCATAGTTCCTATTTTAGTCTCTTGTATAGTCCACCTTCCCCTTAGGCCATTGTAAATATGTGTATGGGTGTAACTCTGCTATAGTATCTATTCTGGTTTCTCCTTTGGTCTGAAACTTCCTTCTTCCTAAGCGATGGTAAATTCCTGTGTAAGGGAGTGACTTAGCTTTTACAATCTTGCTGAATTCTAAACCCTTGATCTTGGTCAAGGATGCCCTTGGACTGTTGGAACACTGGCGGAAGGCTTTAGCCATGTCAGAGCACTTATAGGAAAATACTGAAAGAGAGCACGTGGATCCATACTCTAGACTAGCGTAGTACTGGAACTCGGGAATGAAAAATTAATGTATGGGTAGAGAACACTAGCCTCCAGGAGGAGAGCTTCCTTGAAACTCTTTTGCCTCATGAGTGACTTTTAAGCCTTTCGGCTTGTCCAGTTGACTCGACCAGAGAGCGTAGCACTAGAGGAATAGACCTCGTGATTCTATGGATAAAAGTGGATTTTCTGAGGTAAGCATGGTGAAGAGAAGTTGATTTAAAGTTTCCTTGAGGAAAAAAAATCGGCTTGAGTTTTTCATGTCAGTGGCTTTTCTGTAGGCTCCATAAGCAGCAGAATTTGTATTAATCCCCGGTCAAATTTAAGGGTGAGTCTATATTTCCCTAATTCAAAGATAAAATGAAAGTTTCTTCCTTGACAGAGTATCTATGTCAAAGATTCTTCATTGAAACCTTTTTGAACCTAGAGTTTACCTTGAACTGAAGGAAAAATATGGGAAACATTAGGAAAAATATCTAAGGTTCAGTACATGATATCAGCAAGTTGTGTGGGATTCCTCGACCTAAATGAATGTTCAAGCCTGCTTTGGACAAAATGGTATGATCAGAGGCTCCCTTTGCTTCAGTGGGAAGATGTGATGCCTCCTTAAGCAAAGGTAGAAGGAGTGAGTAGCCCTGGGGAGAAAGGAGGTGCTGATATCCTTTTAACAGGGAGATGATCAGAGAATAAAAATCCCCATAATATTTTGAGCAAAAATTAAATTGCTTACCTTAGCTCATGAGGTCCTAGCATTGCCACACCTTCTAACAGTTCTTCACAGCCTGGGGTATCCATATCCTTAGCTGAATTAGCAAGACACCAAATATAGATACCATGATTCGTGAAAAGCTTGGGATTATGTCCTCAGCATGATTGCTTCTTGAGAATTATGTTCAACCAACCAGAACTGAGTTAGAATGATGATTTCACACCATGTCATGTGACTATACTCAAGGAAGTGGCATAAGGTTCCAGGATTGGCCTCCTCCTCTTGATTTCTGTGAACTTTGAGCAGAGGGAGCAATGCTCCTTGGTCAGAGGTAAAATATCCTATGGGTTCCTGAACGGAAGGGATTTTTATGAGAGCCCATTGGGTCAAAGGTGTACATTGTATGGCCTTGATCATCACAGGAAGGAAAATACTATAGGTGTGGAAAAGAGAAAGTCCCTCAACCCTGTTGGACAGTAGGGGAGTTGCCCTGTTCACCTTCTGTAGAGGAGGTTGGTCCAGGCACTCCAGGCCTCCAAATCTTCAGAGAACTCTAAAAAATTCTTATCTCTGAGAACTCCATGCAGATTTGACAGCAATCTGAGGTTTCTTCTGACAAGTCGGCTCAAAGTCCCTAGATTTGTTCCCTATTAAACTTACAACAGGGCACACAGGTGTGGGTGTAGAGGATAGTTACCTTTCTGATGACCAGCTTAAAGAGAGCCTTGGATCCAGGCTGAGGTTTTTATACATTGGCCATGAGACTTGACACTGGAGTTCTCTGAGGTTTGTTTTGTTTGTTTGTTTGTTTGTTTGTTTGTTTGTTTGTTTGTTTGTTTGTTTTTGGTGGTCAAAAGTGTATTCCCTAACCAATAAGGTCTGAGGGAGAAGCTCTTAGTTGAGTGGTAGACCTGAGTCCACCATGAACAAAGAGCGAAGCTCCTGTGTATTCTTGGTACCAAGGATTCAGCCTTAAGCACACTAGAGCTGAGCCTGAATATTTGAGATAAACTTCTCACTCACAAGGTCAGTTCTATACCTTGCTTCATCGGAGAGGCATGTCTCAGATCCTTCCAGTGCAGAAGGAGGAAGAATAAAGCGTTTTATTCAAGGTCAGCTGACCCCTTTGGCATACGCATAATGTCAGGGGATACTATGGTTAGAGGAAGCAATGTTTAGGCCCTCTTCAAAAGATAAACCAACTGGGTGTCAGCCCCCTTGAAGTTATGGGATACTTTACATCTGAGGGGGCCTGACATGATGGAGTTGATATTTATGCTGGAGATATAAATTATCCTGGGTCTAGAAGGGTACATCTGAGTCCCCATTGTAACTTCAATAATGCTATTGCATGCTGATAGTAAAAGAGCCATATTTATGGCCTTCTTAAAATGTTGTTGAGGTCTGAAGTCCTTTGCTTATCATGTCATATGTATCCGGGCATCTTCAGTTATTGAGGACCTATGTGACACCTTTGTTCTGAAGTGGTAATTCTGAGGGGAATTAAAGAATTTCTGAGGGTTCTGGTTCTCATATGTTAAGGCTGCCTTCAATACTGGGGAGTTTCTAACATATTTGATTTTGGGGAGGGGTACATCTGAAACCCCCTTGAGTTATTGGTGGAAGTTGTGAGTCACATAGGTTCTATTTCATGTATGTGGGTATACTGTCATTGTCTTCAGACACACCATAAGGTGGAATCGTGTCCCATGACAGATGGTTGTGAGACAACAAGTGGTTGCTGAGAATTGAACTCAGGACCTGTGGAAGAACAGTCAGTGCTTTTAACTGCTGAGCCATCTCTCCAGCCCCAGCACATTGGTCCTAGACAGGTAAGATTAAGGTCACTTAGGCTATTGGGGATGATCTGAGGATCCCTGGTTCAGAATGGGCAGATCAGAAGTTCCCTTGGTCCATACAGTAGTTTGGAAGATCTGTGGTTCTTAAGTTGTAGGTCTGAACCTTACCAGAGAAGAATGCCTGGAGTGTATTTGAATTCCTGATTTAGACAAAGTGTACCTGATGACTCCTTGAGCCATTGAGAGAGATTTAAGCTCCACTTCAAGCATGGGGAGAAAGTGTGAGTCTTCTTATTGCTGAAGGAATAATTCTGAGGTTTCTGTGTCAGAAACAGGACTTGGAGGACCCATTGACAGAGTGATAATGTTGATGTATCCACAAACAATCTATAAAGAATGCCATCCTTTAGAGGCAGAAAGATTCACACCATGTTGGGGAAAGTAGAAATGCCAAAGACTCTTGTATCTGTACAAGATCAAGGGTTGATTTGGAGAGGAGTGAAGGCCTGAATATTTCATTATCGAGGCTTCCTGGGAACCTAGAACACGCATATCATGCAGGCCATGCAACAGCTTAATCAATCTCCAATATGCTAGGAGGCATTTCCCAACTAGTTCTCCTGATAAATCTGCTGCCTACTTCTGAAAATGGCAAGGCTTTCTCGTTTCTGCTGGCCAACTTAATGTCTATGTCCTGGGTTTATGAACTTGCTGGCTACTCTTAAGCTCTGAAATTTCAGGCACCTGGGTCCTGATCCTTGGACAGAGATAATTAGGTCAGAGGATCAGAATAAGAAGCACTTAGTGCACCTTAGATCAAGGGAGTCGATTTGTCATGGACTAGATCAGATCTAGTAGGTAGGTCTAGGTCCTCAATGATCAGAAGAATCACATAATACTCTCCATGAGATGAAAATTATATAGCACGTTCTTCTGGCTACAATTGTGAGCTACTCTTAATCAGAAAGGGAATTCTTGTACTGTTTTTAGTCACAGGGGCATAGATGATGCTTCAATGTGCATCTGAGGCAGCTAGGAGTGGAAATTGTAAGTTTGATAGACAGTTGATGAAAAGAAAAGGTTGTAAATTCATGTTGCTCATAAGGGGCATAGAAAGGGAAAATATGAGGGCAGCTTCTGGATCTAAAAAGAACTGAAAATGCCAGGGTAAGAGAGAGTAGGGCCCAGGCCACCCTCTTGAGATGGACTGCCTTACAGGTTCCATTTGGCAGGCTGGGAAGCTCTGGTGCGTCCCTGGGCAGTAGGAGGAAGTCGGAAGCAAGGAGTAAGTCGGAAGCCTCCTAGAGCATTTACAATATCTCTTTTGTCATAAGAAGCATCGGTGAGGCCCAGTTTCTTAGATGGGGCATTTGAGGGGCCACCTCTTTCAGCCTGAAGCATTCTGAGCCTTTCTGAAACAGGGATCACAAAGCCAGTGTCCCTTTGGTGAGAACTGGAAAGTCTGAGTCCACATTGGTCTGATTGAGAAGGTCCGACACCCCCTTTAGGGGAGAGGAAAGAACTACAACTCCCCTTTTGTCGTGCGATCCTGTTGAGATTGATTTTCATATGACGTGTATATTTGTCCTAGGACATTTGTCCTAGGACAGAATGGTCACAAAGGGGGAACCCAAATTCATATTGTAATGATGGGTCTCTCCAAGGACAGGAGAGAGCAGGTACCACATCCTCTGCTTGAGATAATGTATGTCTGTAATATCTTCGCATAACAGGGAATCTTCCAAAAGGGAATGTGGTACTCGCTTTTGGAGGTATGAATCCCCATAGGATAGGCACAAAAGCTATGGGCTCCCGTTTGGCACTTCTGGAAGGTTTCTCTCCCTCTTGGATATTAGGAATATGTTTTGAGTCCTCCTTAGTAGAAACAGAATGGCTGATATCCTCTTGGGGTGATGATGAGAGTTTCACACCTCTACGGGGACTGTCTCCATCTGGAGATGACTCAATGCATTCTTGATCTGTAGGGGAAGTTTGCAGGGCTCCTTGGGTAAGAGAGGCTTTCCTCTGTTTTCTTCTGGTAGAAGTAGCGTGTCTGGTAATCTCATGAGGAGAGGTGGGATGCCTGAAGCTGTCTTCATGAGAAAGACTGGTTCGCATGCACTCTTCTGTAGGGATGGAGGATGGCTTGCCAACCTCATGCTCTGAATTGGAAGCTTGGATGTCCCATTGGTCAGAAGGGGCTTTTTCTGATGGGGTTTCAGTAGACTTGGATGGTCTGTGAATGCCTTGGGTTGGTAGGGGACTTCTGAGGCCCACCTCATGGGATGGTGAGCATCTGCAAGCTCCTTTAGCAGAATCAGAAGTGGCGAAGTTTATGTTAGTCACAGTTTTAAGCTTTACACCTCTTTTCTTAGATTTGCAAGCTCTTTCCCGCATTTTGGAAGAATGGCAGTGTTTCCAGCCCGCATGTTTTGAGCGCACAGATTTCAGGCTCTCTTGATCTACAGAGGAAGGGCTTGGTTTTGTTTTCCGCAATTTAGAAGGTGTGGGGCAATCTCCTGGAGGAGGAGAATGACTGAGACCTTTTTTACAAAGGATACTAGATCTGAAACTCAATTGTGATGATTTCAAGGGGGAGATGCTCCTTTGAGGAGTAGAGGTAGGACTGGATTCCTTTTCTGCATACTTGGAAGATGTGAGGCTACTTTCGACAGAAGAGGTACATTTTAAAGCATCAAGTTCTGAAAGGCAGTATCTGATATCCCCTTCAGTAAATGGGACATGTTTCAATATTTTTTGGTTAGATTTGAAACATCTAGGGCTCTTCTTGAGATAAGAGGAATTTCTCCAGCCATCTTCATGAGGAGGGGTAGGAATAATGTCCCCTTCTGCACAAAGGGACAGTTCCTGAAACTCTGTTGAAAAGGAAGTACCCATGGTTTCTTAAGGAGATGGCACAGGTTTTAGCGGCCCCTGGGCTGGTTGAGAAATTTCTAGACTTTCCTGGAGAAATGCTGGTGTTCTCAGGATCCCTTGTTCAGATACTAAAGGGCCCAGAGCACCTTCATTGGGTTTCAAAAATCACAGAGACCCTAACACAGATGCCAAAGCTTCTGGAGTCCCTGGCACAGATTCCGAACTCTTAGAAATGGATTGTGTATATGTCAGAGGTTCTTCTGCCTCTGGACTAAGTGGTGAAGGAGCTGGTAATTTGGGAGAATATTGTGTGGCTGACAAAAATTCTATGACCTCTTGGGTGACAGGTGGTATTTCTGCACTATTTTGCATACATGCCTGTTTTTCAAGTGTGTCCTGGGAAGAATCAGAAAGTCCAAGATCTTCTGGATTGGATGGTGAATATCCGAAAGCCTCTTTTTCCAAACAGGGTCCTGGAGGCTCTTGAGGTAACAAGGAAGTTTCTGTAAGCCCTTGGGAAGATATTGATGTTTCTAGTACACCTTGGGCAGACAGGGAAGGTCTCTGAGACATTAGACAGAATGTGACACTTTCAAATCCAATTGGACAGATGGAGAAGTTCCTAGACTCACTATGGTAGATGCTGAAATTTCCAAAGCTCCTGGTGAAGCATTGGATATTCCGGGCTTGCCATGTGTACAGGTACAAGCTTCCAGATTCCCCTGTAAAGACAGGCAAGGGCCTCCAGCTTCTTGAACAGATAACAAATGTCCTGAATTCACTTGAGCAGATAGGGTCATTGTCAAAGGCTCTAGGGCAGATGATACAGATCCTAGTGTTCCTCGTCCAGATAAAGAAATTACCATGGGTCCTTTGGAAGAATGAATAGACCCTGAAGGATCTGAAGCAGATGGATCTGTTTGTTGAACCCTTTGTGGAGAATTCAAATTCTCATTTGGTCCCTGGAATGAAGTTAAAGGTCCCTCTGTAGGTTTAGAGAGATCTAAAGGCTCTTCTCTGGAAAGGGAAGGATCCAAAAGGCTTAGGGAAGAAAGTGAAGAACTAAGTTGGGCAGAAATTGCAAGTTCCAGAGGTGAGTCATTGGATATCACATGTCCTGGGGTAGCTGTTGAAAATTTTTGTGCACCTGATGCAAATGATGAATATTCTAGAGTCCCCTGGGGAGGTGGCAAAGGTTCTGTGTAGTGTGTAGATGTAGACTGAGTTCCTATACCTTGTGTATGTAAAGAAGGACTTGAAAATGTTTTGGAAGATGTAGAATGTTGGGTAGACCTTTGTGGACATGTGGACAGATGTACGGTCCCCTGTGCAGAGAGACCGGGACTCACATCTCCATGAGCAGAATCAGAAGATGCTGGAGTCCCTTGTTCTGAGGAGGAAAGACCCAGAGGATTATGAGAATATTCAGAACATTGTGATGTATTCATCATTGCCTGGGCTGAGATAGAAAGTTTCAGAGGCCCCTGGGTAGGTTGCAAAGATTCTAGATACCCTTGGCCAAATGGGAAATTCTTTGCACCTCCTTGGGCAGAAGAAGAATGTCTACCAGGTGTTGGAGGTGATGGTGGCAAAGTTCCTAGAATCGCTGAAGTAGACTGAGAAGATGCTACAGCCTGCCTCACTTGTGGAAAAAGGCCTAAATCACTCTTGGATTCTTCATATTGTGCCAATATCCCTGTGGCATCTGTTGAATTTTCTAGATTTCTTTGTTTGGGGAAAAAAAAACTTTGCATGGGCAAAGTTCCCTCTTGTGCCCTGGAAAATTCCTTGGGCTTTTGAAAAGATGACAAAGCTTCTAGAATCACTGGAGTAGGTATAAGATGCTCCTGAACACCCAGTACAGGTGGGCAATGTCCTATATCTGATGATGAAGGATAAAAGGTTTCTTGAGATTTCTGGCTAGGTAGGAAAGTTCCAGTGTCCCTTGGGAAAGCTGGGGATCTTTGTGCAAAATGATGGGCAGTTGGAGAAAATCCTACATCTGTCTGACAAGAAGTTGGAGGATGCAAAGTATCTTGAGCAAATGAAACACTTTGTGTATTCCGCTGTTTAGAAATGGGAAATTTTAGAGACCCTTGGGCAGAACAGAAATGTCCAAAAGCCTCTTGGAAAGATGAAGAGCCTAGGGATCTTAGCCTAGGAAGATAAACAAATTCCCAGAGGCATCTGATCAGATGACACAGATAATGGTAGCACCTGAGTATTTTGGGTAGACCCCAGATGTCCTGGAATGGGAAGCAAAGTTCCCACAGTCTCCTTTACAGACAGGGACTTTCCTACTGTGGCTTCTGCAGATAAAAAATTCCCCTCAGTGCCCTGAGCAGATGTGGAAGACCCTAAAGTTGTTTCTTTAGATTTAGTCACTTCTAGACGACATTCTTCAGATGAACAAGGTCCCAGAGTTCCTTGCTCAGATCTCAAAGATGATGGAGACACCTGTAGTGATGTAGTAAGATCCAGGTGCAGTCCAGCACATCTGGGAGTGTCTGAAGTCCCTTGGGTAGATGGAGAATATTCATTTGTTTCTGAAACTGCTGGGGAAGAAGCTGAATGCAGTAGAGCCCCTTCAGCAGATCCAGAGATATGGGTCATTGCCTGGGCTGAGATGGAAAGTGTCAGAGGCCCCTGGGCTGATTGCAAATATGCTAGGTTCCCGGGACCAGATGGGAATGTTTCTGCACCTCCTTGCGTAAAAGATGAATGTCTGCCAGGTACTCGATGTGATGGTGGCAAAGGTCTTAGAGTAGGCAAAGCAGATGTAGAAGATTCTGTATTCTCCCTCACTAGAGGCAAAGGGCCCGAGGTAGTCTCTGTGTGTTTACATTGTCCCAAGCCCAATATCGCTGTGGAATCTGCCAAAGGTCCTAAATTCCTTTGGGTGGATGACAATGAACTTTGCAGAGACAAAGTCCCCTCTGCACCTTTGGAAAGGTCCTTACACTTTTGAGAGGTTAGCACATATCCTTGAGAGTCTTTACTAGATAGAGGATGCTCCTGAGAACCTAGTACAGTTGGTGAGTGTGTTATATCTGCTGGTGAATACGAAATGGATTTTTGAGATTTCTGGCTAGGTAGTAATGGCCCAATATCCCTTGAGGAAGCAGGGGATCTTTGTCCAGAAGGTTCAGAAAGGGGAGAAAATCTCATATCTTTCTGGCAATAAGTTGGATGTTGCACAGTCTTTGGAGAAGGTGGCACAGTTTGTACACTCCCTTCCTTAGTTGTGGACGGTTTTAGAGACCCTTGGTCAGAAAGGGAATGTCCAGAAGCCTCTATGGAAGATGAAGAGCCTAGAGTTCCTGGTGAAGATGAAGAAATTCCCACAGGCTTCTGATCAAATGAAAAAGACTCTGAGACCACCCGAGTGTTTTGGGTGGACCCTAAAGGTCCTGGAGTGGGAGGCAAATTTCCCACAGTCTGCTTTGCAGACATGGGCTTTCCTTCTGGGGCTTGTGCCCATAAGGAATGCCCCCTAGTACATTGAGCAGATGCAGAAAACCCTACAGTTGATTCCTTAGATTTAGTCCCTTCAGGTAAGCAAGGTCCCAGAGTTCCTTGCTCAGATCTCAAAGATGATGGTGACACCTGTAGTGATGTAGTAAGATCCAGGTGCAGTCCAGCACATCTGGGAGTGTCTGAAGTCCCTTGGGCAGATGGAGAGCACTCATTTGTTTCTGAAACTGCTGGGGAAGGAGCTGAATGCAGTAGAGCAGCTTCAGCAGATCCAGAGATATGGGTCATTGCCTGGGCTGAGATGGAAAGTGTCAGAGGCCCCTGGGCTGATTGCAAATGTGCTAGATTCCGGGGACCAGATGGGAATGTTTCTGTACACCCTTGAGTAAAAGATGAATGTCTACCAGGTTCTCAAGGTGATGGTGGCAAAGGTCCTAGAGTAGGCAAAGCAGATATAGAAGATTCTGTATTCTCCCTCACTAGAGGCAAAGGGCCCGAGGGTTTACATTGTCCCATGCCCAATATCCCAGTGGAATCTGCCGAAGGTTCTAAATTCCTTTGGGTGGATGACAAAGAACTTTGCACAGGAAAAGTCCCCTCTGCAGCTGTGGAAAGGTCCTTAAACTTTTGATAGGTTAGCACATAACCTTGAGGGTCTTTACTAGATAGAGGATGCCCCTGGGAACCTAGTACAGATGGTGAGTGTGTTACATCTGCTGGTGAATACGAAATGGATTTTTGAGATTTCTGGCTAGGTAGTAACGGCCCAATATCCCATGAGGAAGCTGGGGATCTTTGTCCAGAAGGTTCAGAAAGGGGAGAAAATCTCATATCTTTCTGGCAATAAGTTGGATGTTGCACAGTCTTTGGAGAAGATGGCACAGTTTGTACACTCCCTTGTTTGGTTGTGGACAGTTTTAGAGACCCTTGGTCAGAAAGGGAATGTCCAGAAGCCTCTATGGAAGATGAAGAGCCTATAGTTCTTAGTGAAGATGAAGAAATTCCCAGAGGGTTCTGATCAGATGACAAAGACTCTGAGACAACCCGAGTGATTTGGGTGGACCCTAAAGGTCCTGGAGTGGGAGGCAAAGTTCCCACAGACTGCTTTGCAGACATGGGCTTTCCTACTGGGGCTTGTGCAGATAAGGAATGCCCCCTAGTACCCTGAGCAGATGCAGAAAATCCTAGAGTTGTTTCCTTAGATTTAGTCCCTTTAGATGAGCAAGGTCCCACAGTTCCTTGCTCAGATCTCAAATATGATGGGGGCACCTGTAGTGATGTAGTAAAATCCAGGTGCAGTCCAGCACATCTGGGAGTTTCGGAAGTCCCTCGGGTAGATGGAGAATATTCATTTGTTTCTGGAACTGCTGGGGAAGGAGCTGAATGTTGTAGAGCTCCTACAGCAGATCCAAAGGTATGGGTCATTGCCTGGGCTGAGATGGAAAGTGTCAGAGGCCCCTGGGCTGATTGCAAATGTGCTAGGTTCCCGGGACCAGATGGGAATGTTTCTGTACACCCTTGAGTAAAAGACGAATGTCTACCAGGTTCTCGAGGTAATGGTTGCAAAGGTCCTGGAGTAGGTAAAGCAGATGTAGAAGATTCTGTGTCCTCCCTCACTTGAGACAATGGGCCCAAGCTAGTCTCTCTGTGTTTACATTGTCCCAAGCACAATATCCCTATGGAATCTGCCGATGTGTCTAGATTCCTTCTTGTGGATGACAAAGAACTTGGCACAGGGAAAGTTCCCTTTGTCACTGTGCTGTTTTTCTTGTGCCCTTTAGAAGTTAATGGCAAAAATTCTTCAACTCCCTGGCTATCCATGGGCTCTACCAAACTGGCTTCTGCATTAAGGGGAACTTGTCCAGGAACCAGATTAGATGGTGAGAGTAATGGAAAAATTTGTGCTGATCCATTCATCTCCAGAGTTGCTTGTGGATACATGGAATTTGCCTCAGCTTTTGCATAAATGGTAGAGGAGCTTGACTTGCTTTTGTTGGTGTGTAATGGCCAAGAGGCTTTGGTACATGTGGTAATGTTTCTGGTCTCCTTGGTACCCATGAAGACATTCCCAAAGAATATGAGATGGAAGCAAAATTTTGATGTGTACACTGGGCAGAGTCCAATGATCCCAGAATCTTCTGGGAAGATTATGACTGCTGGATAGACTGTTGAATATATGGTGAAAGGCCTAGAGATACCTCAACAGATATGCTAAGTTTGGTAGATAGCAAATGTGCTAGATCGCTTGAAACTTCTAAAGAAGATTCCTGAGATCGTTGTTCAGGTTGTGAATGTCCTGTATGTCTTGAGGGATGCAGCAAAGGGCCTATAGTCCCTTGGAGAGATGGTGAGGTAGCCTGAGATTCTACTATATGTGACAAGTTCCCTGGCTTCTTTTGGAAAGATGGTGAATGTTCTAGAAACCCTGGGATAGATGACAAAGTATCCACAGTTTTCTGGATGGGTATAGAATGTTCTAGAGTTGCTTGATTACATCTCACAATTGTTGGAGTGCCTGATGTCCTTTGGGGAAGTTTCTGAGCACATGGTACAGATGATGAAGTTTCCACAGTCCCTTGGGAAGATAACAATGTTTTTTTTTGTTTTCCTGGTGGATTTAGAAGATCTTTGTTCAGATGGAAAATTTTTTGGTGTCTTAGTTTCAGATTTGGGAGGTCCCATAGACCCTGTAGGAGGCAAAGGATCTGTTGTAGTCCCTTGGACAGATGGCAAGTTATCCAGATATTCTAACATGTGTGACGAATGCTCTAGCTTCTTTTGGAAAGATGCTGAATGATCTAGTTTCCCTGAGGTAGTTTTAGAAGAACTATCAGTCCCCTGGACAGGTGCAGAGTCTTCTAGAGGCCCTTGCTTACATTTCACAATTGTTAGATTTCCTATTGTAATGTTAGGAGGTTTCTGAGCATGTGGTGCAGATGATGAAGTTTCCACAGTCCCTTGGGAAGATAACAATGCTTTTTTAGTTTTCCTGTTGGATTTAGAAGATCTTTGTTCAGATGGAAAAATTTCTGGAGTCCTAGTTTCAGATTTTGGAGTTATGATAGACCCTAAAGGAGGCAAAGGATCTGTTGTAGTCCCTTGGACAGATGGCAAGTTATCCAGAGATTCTACCATGTGTGCCAAGTGTTCTAGCTTCTTTTGGAAAGATGTTGAATGATCTAGTTTCCCTGAGGTAGATGTAAAAGAACCCTCAGTCCCCTGGACAGGTCCAGAATGTTCTAGAGGCCCTTGCTTACATTTCAAAATTGTTAGAGATCCTGTTGTAGTGTGAGGAGGTTTCTGAGCATGTGGTGCAGATGATGAAGTTTCCACAGTCCCTTGGGAAGATAACAATACTTTTTTAGTTCCCTGGGTAGATGGAGAAGATGTCAGTGCCTCTGTTACAGATGGTGGATGTCGCAGGGTATCTTGTATAGATAGAGAAACTGTAGAAGCCTTTTGAAAAGAAGTGAAAATTTTCACAGGTCCTGGTTCAGATGGTGAATTTTCTAGAGACCTAGTTTCAGATTTGGGCAGTCCCATAGCCCCTGTAGGAGACAGAGAATGTATCTCAGCCCCGTGATTAGATGGAAATATTTGAGACTCCCTATGAGCATGTTGAGTAGATCCTAAAGCCCCTGTCTTATGATGTGATGGTTCTACAGTCTCCTGTAGTGATATAGACTGTCTCAGACTGTCTTTTTCTGATTTGTATTTTGTACCATCCTTTTGGGAGGATACCAAAGGCTCTAGGGTCCCTTGTGCCAGTGATGACATTTCAAGAGTCCTTTGCAAATGGAAATCCCCTAGTGTAGATGGCGAGGAATGCAGAGTCTGCTTAGAAGGTGTGTAAGTGTGCAATGGTACTTGGGTAGTTATCAAAGTTTCTAAGGTCTGTGAAGTAAATTGATAAGGTTTCTGAGCATTTGGTGCAGTAAGTGAGTATTTTCCACCATCCTTGGTGGATAGCAAAGACCCTTGAGTCCCTTGGCAAAATGAGGAAGATACCAAAGACTCAGTAGCAAAAGCAGGTAAGGAAATTCCCACAGGATCTGGGGCAGGCAGCATATGTCTTAGAAAACCTGAGACATTTTTCAGATGTCCTGGAGATCTCTGAAGATGTGAATATGTCCCTATATCCACATCCACAGATGGCAATGATCCTTTAGACACCTTAGAAGGTGAGGAAGGTGGCATATCATGTGGACCAGAAAAATCATATCTGAAAGTTCCCTGTGTGGATGTGGAGAGTTCTGAAGAATGTTGTGCAGATAGAGATTGTCCCACAGCCCCTTGAACAGAAGATAAAGGTGCTACACTTCCTTCTGAGAATGAGGGAGTTCCCTGTTGCCATTGGGTGAGTGGCATTACATTTAGCGGGGACCCTGAGCCATAGTGAGATAAATCTAGAACTCCATGGATGTGGGGCAAATTTGATGGAGTCTCCTGAGATGACAGAGAAATGCTCACAGGCTCTGGATCCACTGGTAAGGGTCCAGGAGCCACAATGGCTGAAGGTGAAATTGCCAGAGCTCCTGTTCTAGGTGACAAAGTTTCTACCAACCTTTGGGTAGGTTAGCCGGCTCTCATTTTACTTGGGAGAGATAACAAAGGTGCTAAAGTCCCTTGAGTACTTGGTGAAATAGCAACAGTACTCTTGGTAGTTGTAGAAAGATCCAGAGGCCTTTGCAAGGACATCAAAGGTCCTGCAAACCCAGGCGAGCATGAAGAAGATTCCAGAGGCCCCTGAGTTGGGGGTCCATGTCCTGAAACTCCTTGTGCTGATGAGGAAAGATCCAGATCTCCCGGAAGGTGGAGTGAATATCCTGAACACCTTGTTGAAGATGGAATAGTTTTTTGAACACCTTGGCCAGGTGGCAAATGTTCTGTTGTTCCCTGGACACCCAGAGCTCCTGGGGAAAATGCTAAACATTCTAAAGACCTTTGCACATCTGGTAAAGTTTCTAGATGCTCATACTTAGATGTTGATGATCTCATAGATCCTAGGGCAGATGGTGAATGTCCTACAACAAGAATGTTGGAGGAAGAAGGATTTTTAGATGCTTTAGAAGACATGGAAGATTTCTGATGTGTTTGGGCTAAAGGCACAAGTTCTTGATGATTTTTTTTAGATGTGGAATTTCCCTTAGACCCTTGGTAATATAAAGGAGGTTGTGTAGTTCTGAAGTCTGATTTGCCAATGGACAAATCACTTTGAGCATGGGCAAAATGTTCTGGATCATTTGAGAGAGATAAGGAAATTCCCTGAAGCCCTGGGCCAGATGGTGAACATACCAAAGCCTTTTGGTTAGACAGAGAAGGCCCTTGAGCCTTTGGGGAAATATGGAATGTCCAACATGCCCTTTGTCAGTCTGGCAACTTTCCACAATCTTTTGGTCATTTGTGGACCATTTCAAGGCATTTCGGACAGATACAGAAGGTGTGGGACTCACCTGAGGAGTAGTTGTAGCGATTGATGTTTCTTTGGCAGCAGGAGATGATGCAAGTCGCCTTTTAGCAGAAGTTCTGGAGTCTCCTTTGTTAGAAGGATTAACACTTAACCTGTTTTTTCCAGAAACAGGATGCTTGGGGACCACATTGGTAGAGGGAGAAGGTCTACTACTTCCCATCAGAGAAGGCATGGAAAAGGAACACTCTTGGGTAGATGGAGATAATTGTAAAGCACCCTGTTCAGATATGGTAGATCCTATGACCATCTGCACAGATGGGGACGGTCTTAATGTGTCTTGTGTACCTGTGCAAGCCTTGACTGTGACTTCAGAATGAGGGGAAGGTCCTAGAGATACCTGTGTAGATGTGGCCTCTCCTAGACTATCATGGACATATGTGAGAGGTCTAAGAGCCTCTTAGGCAGGTAGGGAAATTTCTAGACCTCCTTGTGTACTAGTGGAAGTTCCAAGAAAACTTTCTTCAGCTGAAGAAGGGGATAATACATTCTGTATAGAAGTATCAGGTGTTGTAGCCAGCTTGATAGGCAAAACAGGTTCCAAGGGCCCTTTTGAAGATGAAGTAGAACCCAGAGCCTTTTGGGCATTTGGAAGATATTCTGGAGACATTTGTGGGCATGGGGAAGGACCAACGGCCCTTTGTCCAGGTGGATAAGAGTCTATATCATCTTGTGTAGTTGGGGAAGATGGCTGATCCTCTTGAGGGGATAGGGAAGTTCTCATAATCTCCTGTGAAGTTTGGGGAGGTCCTATGGATTCTTGTGCACAGGTAGAATCCAAGGAATCCCCTTCTTTAGCTGTACAGGATGCTACAGACTCTTGTGTGTGCAAATCACCTCCCACAGCACCTTGCTCAAATAGGATTGGATCCAGAACCTTCTGTACAGATGGAATCTGTCCTAGAACATCTTTTTTAGATATGTCACATACACGAGTCATTTCTAAAGATGGGACTGTGGCTAGAACTCCTTTTGTAGATGTATCCTGTCCTACAATCCCTTTATGTGATAGGGTAGTACTCAGAGAATCCTGTACAGGTTTTGGAAATCCTAGCATCTTTGATTTATATGGGAAGTTCTTTATAACCTCTCCTACAGATACAGAATGCCCCAGAGTCCCCAAGGGCTGCATGGAGGGTTGTATGGTCTCAGCACACTTTACAAATGTGGAGCTTGTTTGGCTCCCTGGGAGCATTTTGGCAGAATCTTGGCTGTTTGGGATCTGATGACAAGTCAGGAGGGCCCTTTTGGCTGGTAGGGGATATTTGAATAATTCTTGATCAGATCAGGACTTTCTGAAGACCAGTTGTTTGCAGAGAGCATCTTTCAGTCTTCTGCTAGAATGAGAATGTTCAGGGTCACTTTTCATAGCAGGAGATTGATTTAATCCTCCTGATGCTCTTCCATAGAGGGGGATAATCCTAGTGGTTCCCTGACAGATAAAGAAGGTCTGAGAAGCCCTGGGGAAGATGCTGATGGTTCTAGTTCACTTTGTGTATGTCCAGAAAGCACAAGAGTCTCTTTGGAGGACTCGGGAGTTTCTACAACATCTAGCCTATGTGTGGAACTCTCAAGAGCCCCTCTAAGAATGGCAAAGGTCCTTGAGCTCCTGGTGTAGGTGTGGAATTTTTTTGTCTCTGCTTGGGCAGGTATGAGTGGTGTGAGGCTCACTTGGGGAATTGTGTTTGCATTTATTTCCCTTTGGACTGTAAGAGATGATCTGAGCCCATTTTTTAATGGTAGAGGACTTTGAAAGTCCTCTTGGTTTAAAGGGGAAGTTCTGAAATCCCCTTGGTCAGCAGGGTAAGGTCTCAAACTCACTTTACTAGAAGCAGATTGCATAGGGCACTTTGGGGGAGAAGGGGAACATCTTTGGCTGTCTTTGTGAGAGGACTTAGCTCTATGCCCTGCTTTGGCAGCTGTCAAACATGTTGAACTCTCCTGGGGAGAGGAGGCAGAACTTGATACATTTGAGACAAAGGAGAAATCAGTGATGTTACCTTTGGGAGAAGGAGGTTTGGATCCCTCCTTGTCTGATGGGGCCTGTTGTAGGTCCCCTTGACCAGAGGAGTCTTGTCCAACATGCTTTGGTGGAGAATTGGAAAGATTAGAGTTATGTAGGGTAGGGGGTAACCTTTGGGAACTCCTTCTGGAAGAGGAGGCATGTATGAGTTTCCTTTTAGCACAATTGGAAAGTCTTTGGGATGCCTGGGCAGATGTGGAATGTCCCATAGACTCTTGGAAATATCTGGTTAGTTCTAGAACATCTTGGGTTGATAGGGACAGTCCCTGAGCATGTTGGGTTGATAGGGAGAGTCCCTGAGCATCTTGGGGAGAAGTGAAAGATCCCAGATCTCCTTGGCTAGATCGGGAAGGGTGTGAGGAACCTTGAATTTGTGGGGAAATTACCTGTCCATGTTGTCCAGCAGAAGATGGCCCAGGCACTTTGTGATCTTCTTTGAACTTTTGACTGGAATCTCCAGCCCCGTGTTTGGAAGATGTTGCAGGCACTCTGGCACCCAACTGGTCAAAATCCATAGGTTCTTCAAACACAGTGGACATAGACTGGCTTCTTTTCACCTTCTCAGGGATGGGCACAGAAGAAGGAGGCTACTCTTTTTCTGGTGGCAGGCTGTAAAACAGATGGTCTGGTATCCCTGGTCAGTGAGTGACTCGTGCCCTCAGTAACCATCAGAGGAAGTGTAACTGTCCATTTTTTGTTCTCTTTCAGATCCTTCAGAGGGTCCGGGGTCCTCTTCTTGGCTGAAGCCTTGACAAGAGCTTTGAGTTTCTGTAGCTTTTCTGTCACATGAGCATCAGGTTTTTTGAATCTCTGGTCTTCATAGGGATTTGGGCACCTGAATTTGTATCGAGTCGGTCTAAGGAGCCCTGGAGGAGCAAAGTCCCTCAGGTCTCTGCTGGTCAAGTGCTTCCCCTGTTGGGGTAAGGTGTTACAATCCGGTTGGGGGACAGTAAAGGGGGTCCCAGGCCATGGAGGCTGGGAAACTGACGGTCTGTGGTCAGAGGGTAAAGTCGGGGCTGAGGCTTGCTGCCCTCTCTCCACATGTCTGGCCATTTAATCATGAAGGAAATTGTTCAAGAAACATGAAATGGGCCACTGCCCATGAAAGGGGCAGCGAATGTACTTGCCAATGGTAACTCGCAGCAAAAAAACAATGCTTAAGCAGCAACCTTTGAGAGCAGCACTCTCTCCCGAGTACTGTGAACGCATCCTGAAGGCCAAGCGCACAGAACTAGAGTGACCGTTGGCCTCAGGAATGAAGCAAAGTTCGAGAACTGCTGTCCTCATGCCTGCACAGGCCAGTTGCGAGCTGGAGAGCAGCTGTCCTCATGCCTGCACGGGTCAGTCCTGAGCCTGGAAAGTGAGTGTCCTTGTGCCTGCACGGGCCAGTCCTGAGCCTGGAAAGTGAGTGTCCTTGTGCCTGCACGGGCCAGTCCCGAGCCTGGAAAGTGAGTGTCCTTGTGCCTGCATGGGCCAATCCAGAGCCTGGAGAGAGGCTGTCCTCATGCCTGCAAGGGCCAGTACTGAGCCTAGAGAGAGGCTGTCCTCCAGCCTGCAGGGGCCAGTCCAGAGCTGCCTCACTTTGCAGTTCTGCTTGAGGTAGCAGTGCAATCATCCAAGCTTTCTGAATGAGGAGGGACACTGAAGAGCCTCTTCCTTTGGGTCCAGAGTGCTACCTGATCTGGTGTTTTAGTGATTTTCAGTTATTAGGCTTTACGGTATTTTTAGCGTTTTGCTGTTTCTATTTTTTTGTTTGTTTGTTTGTTTGTTTTCTTGAGTTTTTGGGTTTTTTGTTTTTTTGTTTTTTTGTTTTTTAATTTTAGAGTTATATTTTTTGCGTTTAAGAGTTTTAGTGTTGGCAGGCAGTGGTGACCTTGCCTTTAATCCTACACTTGGGAGGCAGAAGTAGGTAGATTTAAGAGTTCAAGGTTAGCATGTTCTACAGAGGGAGCTCTAGGACAGCCAGGGTTACACAGAAAAACCCAGTCTCCAAACTCAAAAAGAAAAAAAGAAAAAACACAAAAAAAAAACAAACAAACAAAAACAAACAAGATAGAAAGAAAGAAAGAAAGAAAGAAAGAAAGAAAGAAAGAAAGAAAGAAAGAAAGAAAGAAAGAAAGAAAGAAAGAAAGAGAATTTTAGCGACATTTTTGGCTTCATGTGTGTTTTTTAAAGATTTTTAGGTTTTTTTTTTTTTTAAGTTTTTGTAGTGTTTTTAGAAGAGTGTTTTAGAGTCTATATTTGTTTGTTTTCAGGCTTCCAGTGTATTTTTTTTTTTTAATTTTAGTGTTTTTCTTAGGCTATTTTGTTGTTGTTGTTCTTGAATACATATTTAAAATTTGAGGGTTTTTAATTTTAGTATTTCATAGTTTTAGAGTTTCCAGGCAATGGCGGCCCATGCCTTTAAACCCAGCACTTGGGAGGAAAAGGTAGGGGATTTTTTTAGATCAAGGCCAGCCTGGTCTACAGAGGGAGCTCCTGGACAGCCAGGGATACACAGAGAAACCCAAAAAAAAAAAAAAAAAAAAAAAAAAAAAAAAAAGAAAAGAAGAAAGAAAGAAGGAAAGAAAGAAAGAAAGAAAGAAGGAAGGAAGGAAAAGGAAGAAAGGGAGGAAGAAAGGAAGGAAGAAAAATGAAGAAAGAAAGGAAGGAAGGAAATGTTTTAGGGACATTTTGGCTTCTTGTGTACTTTTTTTGTTTTTTTTTTTTTAGATTTCTATGGGTTTTTCAAAAGGTTTGTAAAGTTTTTAGAAGAGTGTTTTAGAAGTTTTTTGTTGTTGTTTTTTTTGTTTGTTTGTTTGTTTTTCAGGCTTCTAGTGTATTTTTTAGTGTTTTTTCTTGTTTTTTTAAGGATTTTAGTGTATTTTAGGGTCTTGGGGTTTAATTTAGGCTTTACTTTATTTCTTCTTTTTTTTTAGCATTTTACTGTATTTCTTAGGGTTTTTTGTTTTTGTTATTCATTAAAAAAAAAAAAAACAATTAGGGTTTTATATTGGGGAATTAATTGTTTTTGGGTTACCAGGCAGTGGTGGCCCATGCCTTTAATCCCAGCAATTAGGAGGCAGAGGTAGGAGGATTTTTGAGTTAATGGCCAGCCTGGTCTACAGACAGAGCTCCAGAACAGACAGGGATACAGGAAATCCAGGCTCCAAAAACTCAAAAAACACAAAAAAAAACAAAAATAAGCCCAGTTTTTGGGTCACTTTTACGTTCTTGTATATTTTTAATTTTTTAGAATTTTAGTGTTCTTCTTAAGAGTTTTGTAGGATTTTAAGAAGAGTGTTTTAGAGGTGTTTTTGGTTTTCAGTATTTTAGTGTATTTGTAGTGTTTTTTTCTGTTTTTTTTTTTTTTTTTTTTTTTTTAGGATATTAGGGTTTTTCAGGGTTTGGGTTTTTTTAGGCTTTAAAGTTTGTCTATGATTTTTTTTTTTTTTAGTATTTTTTTGGGGGGGTTGGTTTTTTGGTTTGGTTTTTTTTTTGTTTGTTTGTTTGTTTTTTGTTTGGGTTAGGTTTTTTTGTTTGCTTGTTTTTGGATTTTTTTTTTTTTTTTTTCGAGACAGAGTTTCCTGGCTGTCCTGGAATTCACTCTGTAGACCAGGCTGGCCTCAAACTCGGAAATCTGCCTGCCTCTGCCTCCCAAGTGCTAGGATTAAAGGCATGTGCCACCACCCCTGGTGTTTATGTGTCTCTCTCTCTCTCTCTCTCTCTCTCTCTCTCTCTCTGTGTGTGTGTGTGTGTGTGTGTGTGTGTGTATGTGTGTGTGTGTGTGTTTGAGAATTTTTTTAATTTAATTTTAAGGTTTTATTTTTGAAGTTTAAGAGTTTTAGGGTTGCCAGGAAGTGGTGGCCCTTGCCTGAATCCCAGCAATTGAGAGATAGAGGTAGTGGATTTTTGAGTTTGAGGCCAGTCTGAGCTATAGAGGAAGTTCCAGGACAGCCAGGGATACACAGAGAAACACAGTCTCAAAAAAAAAAAAAAAAAAAAAAAAAAAAAACCAGAAAGAAAAGTGTTTGAGAAATTTTGGCTTCTTGTGTATTATTTTTAGATGTCAATGGGTTTTTGGAAGGGTTTGTAGAGTTTTTAGAAGAGTGTTTTAGAGTTTTTTTGTTTTTTGTTTTTTTTTTTATTTAAAGGCTTCCTGTATATTTTTAGTGTTATTTCTTGTTTGTTTGTTTGTTTTAAGCATCTTAGTGTATTTTATGGTTTGGGGGTTTAATTTAGGCTTTATTTTACCTTTTAGCCTTTTACTGTATTTCTTAGGGTTTTTTGATAGTTGTTGTAGTTGATCTTGATTTTTTTAAAAACAATTTTAGGATTTTATGTTTGAGGATTAATTGTTTTAGGGTTGCCAGGCAATGATGGCCCTTGCCTTTAATCCCAGAACTTGAGAGGCAGAAGCAGGTAGATTTTTTTAATTCAGGGCCAGCCTGGTCTGCAGAGGGATCTCCAGGACAGAAAGGAATAAAAAGAGAAATCCAGTCTTCAACACGCCCCCCCCAAAAAAAAAAGAAAAAAGAAAAAAGAAAGAAAGAAAGAAAGAAAGAAAGAAAGAAAGAAAGAAAGAAAGAAAGAAAGAAAGAAAGAAAGAAAGAAAGAGGAAAGAAATTACTTTATGGACAATTTGGGTGTGGAGGTTTTTGTTTGTTTGTTTGTTTGTTTGTTTTAATTTTATTGTTTTTGATATGGGTTTTGTCGAATTTTTAGAAGAGTATTTCAGAGGGTTTTTTTTTGGTTTTAAATATTTTAGTGTATTTTTAGGGTTTTTTGGAATTTTTTTTAAGGATTCTAGGGTGTTTCAGAGTTTTGAGGGTTTTTTTTTTTTAAGTTTTTTTTTTAGAGTTTTATCTTTTTTTTTTTAGGTTTATTATATCTGTGTATGTGTGTGTGTGTGGGGGGGTTAGAGTATTTTTTTTTTTAATTTTAAAGTTTTGTTTTTGAAGTTTAAGGATTTTAGTGTTGCCAGGAAGTACTGGCCCTGGCATTTAATCCCAGTAAGTGGGAGGCAGAGGTAGTAGATTTCTAAGTTCGAGGCCAGCCTGGTCTACAGAGTGAGCTCCAGGACAGCCAGAGAAACACAGAGAAACCCAATCTCCAAAAACTCAAAAAACCAAAAAACCAAAACAAAACAAACAAACAAACAAACAAACAAACAAACACACAGTTTTTGGGTCAGTTTTGCGTTCTTGTATATTTTTAATTTTTTTAGAATTTTAGTGTTTTTCTAAAGGGTTTTAAGAAGCATGTTCTGGAGGGTTTTTTTTTTTTGTTTTGTTTTGTTTTGTTTTCAGTATGTTAGTGTATTTTTAGTGTTTTTTCTGTTTTTTTGTTTTTGTTTTTTTAAAGAATACTAGGGTTTTTTAGGGTTTTGGGGTATTTTTTAGGCATTATAGATTTTTTTGGGTTTTTTTTTTTGTTTTTGTTTTTGTGAGTGTGTGTATGTGTGTGGCTGTGTGTGTGTAGTGTGTGTGTGTGTGTGTGTGTGTGTGTGTGTGTGTGTGTGTATTTTAGATTTTTTAAAATTTAATTTTAAGGTTTTATTTTTGGAGTTTAAAAGTTTTAGGGTTGCCAGGCAGTGGTGGCCCATGCCTTTAATCCCAGCAATTGGGAGTCAGAGGTAGTGGATTTTTGAGTTTGAGGCCAACCTGATCTACAGAGTGAGTTTCAGAAGAGCCAAGGATACACAGAGGAACCCAATCTCCAAAAACTCAAAAGAAAGAAAGAAAGAAAGGAAGAAAGAAAGGAAGGAAGGAAGGAAGGAAGGAAGGAAGGAAGGAAGGAAGGAAGAAGAAAAAAAGTACTTTATGGATATTTTGGGCTTCTTGAGGTTTTTTTTTTAGAATATTAGGGTTTTTAAAGTGTTTTTTTAGGGTTTTTAGAACAGTGTTTTAGAGTTTTTTGGTTTTCAGGCTTCTGTTGGAGTTTTAGTATTTTTTCTTGGTTTTTAAAGGATTTTTAAATGTTTTTTATGGTTTTGGGGTTTAATTTAGGCTTTACTTTTTTTTTAGCATTTTACTGTAATTCTTAGGGTTTTTTATTGTTGTTGTTGTTCTTGTTGATTTAAAAAAAAAAGTTTATGATTTTATATTTGGGATTTAATTATTTTAGGGTTGCCAGGCAGTGGTGGCCCATGCCTTTAATCCCAGCAATTGGGAGGCAGAGGTAGTGGATTTTTGAGTTCGAGGCCACCCTGTCTACAGAGTGAGATCCAGAACAGCCAGGGATACTCAGAGAAACCCAGTCTCCAAAAACTCAAAAAAAGAAAAAAAAAAAAAAAAAGGAAGAAAAATAGAAAGGAAGGAAGGAAGGAAGGAAGGAAGGAAGGAAGGAAGGAAAGAAGGAAGGAAGAAAGAGAAGTATTAGGGACATTTTGGCTTCTTGTGTACTTCTTTTAGATTTTTATGGGTTTTTGAAAGAGTTTGTAGAGCTTTTCGTAGAGAGTTTCAGGTTTTTTGGTTTATAGGCTTCTTGTGTATTTTTAGTGTTTTGTCATTGTTGTTGTTGTGTTATTAAACGCGTTCTCACGCCCGGCCAGGAAGAACACCACAGACCAGAATCTTCTGCGGCAAAGCTTTATTGCTTACATCTTCAGGAGCAAGAGTGTAAGAAGCAAGAGAGAGAGAAAACGAAACCCCGTCCCTTTTTTAGGAGAGTTATATTTCGCCTAGGACGTGTCACTCCCTGATTGGCTGCAGCCCATCGGCAGAGTTGACGTCACGGGGAAGGCAGAGCACATGGAGTGAAGAACCACCCTCGGCACATGCGCAGATTATTTGTTTACCACTTAGAACACAGCTGTCAGCGCCATCTTGTAACGGCGAATGTGGGCGCGGCTCCCAACATTGTTGTTGTTGTTGTTGTTTTAAGGATCTTAGTGTATTTTATGGTTTGGGGGTTTAATTTAGGCTTTATTTTACCTTTTTAGCATTTTACTATATTTCCTAGGATTTTTTTGTAGTTGTTGTTGTTGATTTAAAAAAAAAAAATAGGATTTTATATTTGAGGTTTAATTGTTTTAGGGTTGCCAGGCAGTGGTGGCCCATGCCTTTAATCCCAAAAATTGGGAGGCAGAGGTCTTGGATTTCTGAGTTCATGGCCAGCGTGTTCTACAGAGTGAGTTCCAGGACAGCCAGGGATACACAGAGAAACCCAGTCCCCAAAATTCGAAAGACAAAACAAAATAAAACAAACAAACAAACAAAAACCCAAAAAACCAACCAACCAAACAAACAAAAAAAGAAAACCAACCAAATTAACAAAAAGAGTATTAGGGTAATTTTTGGGTTCTTGTGGGTTTTTTTTTTTTTGTTTGTTTGTTTGTTTTTTAGAATTTTAGTGTTTTTGTTAAGGGTTTGGTCCGGTTTTTAGAACAGGGTTTTAGAGTTTTTGTTTTGTTTTGTTTTGTTTTTTGGTGTCAGGCTTCTAGTGTATTTTTAGTGGTTTTTCTTTCTTTCTTTTTTAAAAGGATTTTAGTGTATTTTAGGGTTTGGGGTATAATTTAGATTTTATTTTTATTTTTATTTTTTAGATTTTTACTGTATTTCTTATGGTTTTGATTTTTGTTTGTTTGTTTTGTTTTGTTTTGTTTTTTTATTTCCTTGCTTTTAAAAATA